>NC_135953.1:108365939-108668439 GCF_053455715.1 Rhinoraja longicauda
CAGTTTGACCATAGCTAAAATCAAACCATTCCTCCAATTTAACGACATTGAAAAAATCATCCACGCATTCATTTCCTCCTGCCTAGACTACTGCAACTCCCTTTACACTGGGATCAGCCAATCATCCCTGCCCGCCTGCAATTTGGTCCAAAACGCCGCAGCGAGACTCCTGACGGGTACCCGTAAAAGGGACCACATCACCCCGATTCTGGCCTCTCTCCACTGGCTCCCAGTATGGTACAGAATCAACCAAGCTCCTCCTATTCACATACAAAGCCCTAAACAGGCTTGCCCCCCCCCCCCCCCACAAATATCAAAAATCTTCTAACCCACCACTCTATCTCCAGGTCCCTCAGGTCGGCCGACTTGGGGCTACTCACTATCCCGTGGTCTAGGCTTAAGCTCAGGGGTGACCGCGCTTTTGCGGTTGCAGCTCCTAGACTGTGGAACAGCATCCCTCTCCCCATCAGAACTGCCCCCTCCATCGACTCCTTTAAGTCCAGGCTCAAAACCTATTTCTACTCCTTAGTGTTTGAGGCCCTCTGAGGGGGCGCTGTGAATTGTTTATGTATGTGCTGTTATGTTTGTGTGCCATTGTATGTTCGTTCTTAGTACCTGAACTGATGTACAGCACTTTGGTCAACGTGGGTTGTTTTTAAATGTGTTGTACAAATAAAATTGACTTGACTTGACTTGGTCTTTGATAGCAACTCCTAAACCTGTAACATCTTTCACGCAGAAGTGGAAAGGCAGCATACACGTGGGAACACCTTCACTCTTAGGTCACACGCCATATTGACTTTGAAATATATCAACATCACAGGAGCAAAATCCCAGAATTTCCTATCCTGCATCATGTGGTCCAAGAAAGATGGATTCTAAATGTTGACCTTACCTGCAACACACAATCCACAGATAAATACATTTATAAATGTTAACAAGCAGATTATCGAGATAATATCAGGTCGTGGCTTGTGATACTTAATTTTCTATAGTCTGTATCGGAACGTGCTGAAGCAAATCAAAGGTGGACAAGCATAATTATGTGACTCCAAAGTAGCAGTTTTTCTCAGAGGAACTTACTGTGGCAGTTGTTTTCAAAATGTTTGCCATCTCCCTCAATAATTCTGACATTCACTGAAGAAAAAGAGGCTAATAATATACAATCTTCGTTGAAACAAGGAACTGCAGACGTGGTTAACAAAAAAAAGACACAAAGTGCTGGAGCAACTCAACCGATCAGGTTAGATCTATGGAGAAGATGGATTGGTAATGTTTTGGGGCGGGGCCATTCTTCAGACCCTTGTTGAACAACTTTTCTGTTCTGGGTTACTGTTCCTCAGTCATTTGTTAATAGCTGTGCATTTTTCCAAAACAAATCTTTTAATTACAGTCTTCCTGGAGAGTACTCTGTATGTGGTCAGAATGAATGCATTTTAATGAGTTTTTCTGCCTCTATCCCGTAAGACGATGAGAATAATACTACAGATGCTGGAAATCTAAAATGAGTATAGTCAATGCTGGAAAAACTCAGCAGGTCAGGTAGCAGAGGGATAAAGGGTTAACAGCTTAAGTCTAACACCTTTCACCAGAAACAATTTTAGCCTATCCTCTGCGCATACCAGGAGCAAACAAATCCATTAAAACTGAAGAAGGCTCTCAACCCAAAATGTCACCTGTCCATTCCCTCCACAGATTCTGCCTGACCCGCTGAGTTACTCCAGCAAAAAAACAGTGTTTTTCTCATCCAATAAAATGCCCACCAAGCTGAAATCTGGACATATAAGGAATAATTCTCTAATGGATACGTTTGCTTTCAGTGATAACTGTGTCTTACTTTTTCACCAGTTTGATGAGGTCTGCAATGTGCAGGGCAGCTGTGTTCAGTAGATATCTTCTGTGGTCAATACCTTGTTGTATTCTTTTCACTAGATTTCTCCGAATAGCAAAACTCTCCTCGAGTATTTTTCTATGGAATGCCAGCTGTTGGTCCATCAGCATGTCCAGCTGAAACTAAAAAGCGCACAGGATTCAGACTAAAGAACAATTACAAGTGCATTATCTTTTAAAATCCACTTACACCTTGTGACCATTTTGCACTTAATATGCTTTTCAAAAATAAAAAGAAACTATCTAAAGATCACAGCACATTTTCCTATACGAGGTTTAGAAGGATATGGGTCACACGCAGGCAGGTGGAACTAGTTTAGATTGGACATCTTGGTCAGCATGGGCATGTTGGGCCGAAGGGCCCGTTTCCATACTGTATGACTGTACGAGCAACACATTCTGCTCTTTACTACTCGTAGAATGTTTTAGAATAAATACAATAGGTTAATTAAATTTATTGTAATTTCCCCCTGAAGGTGATGGTAACTGCTCCCATGGTCTTTTCCATCTTTGGGTAGCTGAGGGCACATTAGACTTTCCAATGAAACAGTGCATTGAATTTCTGTAGAACCTTGAAAAAGTAAATTGCTAAATGTAGCATCAATCATCATGGTAATTGGCTCCAGAGGCAAACTTCCATTATCCCAAGGCAATGTTCTGGCAGAGTGGAGAGATAATAATCAGAGCCTGCTTGTAATGGGTGGTTGGGAAATTGAAGCCCAATGATGATGATGGATGATGAAATCAGAGAGTGAGAGAGTCATACAGCGTGGAAACAGGCCCTTTGGGACAACTTGTCCATCTCTCCCTTTGGCAGCTTGTTCCATCCACGCAAAGAAACTCCTTTGGGTTCACTGCTAAATCTCAACCAATGTAAACAGAGTTTCCTGGGCACAAACTATTCCAACTGATGCTATGTGAATGGGGTTCCTCATGTCC
The DNA here is from genome assembly GCF_053455715.1 of Rhinoraja longicauda. NCBI lineage: Eukaryota > Metazoa > Chordata > Chondrichthyes > Rajiformes > Arhynchobatidae > Rhinoraja > Rhinoraja longicauda. The sequence continues at coordinate 108,368,769 of NC_135953.1, forward strand.
CATGTATTGATACATTATACTGAGGAAAACTCATGGATTCTGACTCATAGGTGAATTCTGTAGATCTCACTGCTGCCCTTGAGTCTGGTCCAAAGCAGCTCTCAGGATATGTTAAGGCTGCAAACTGCAGTGGAATAAGAAAGTGAGCTGACTAGTCTTAATGTTACCAAGTAGTTCAACTCATGCTAGCAATGTGAGATTAAAACAAAAGAGGAAGGCATTAAATCTGGTGCCAGAAGTGGCAGGCCTGACTTGAGGTTAAGCAAATGTAAATAAAGAGTAAAACAGAAAATGCTGGAGTAACACGATGGGTCAGGCAACATCGATGGAAGAAATGGATAGGCAACATTTTCAGACTCACTGAAGAGGCCAAGCAGAAGAAGAGTACCAGCCCAAATCATAGCCTGTCCATTCCCTCCACAAATGCTGCCTGAGCTGCTGAGTTACTTCAGCACTTTGCTTTTTGTTCAAGATTTCAGCATCTGAAGTTCCTTGTGTCTTTGTAAATAAAGGCCATTTCCATTCCCCCATTCTCTTTACTCCATATTTTCTCAATATGGCGAAAGCACAATAAAATCACAAGGTGAGTCACCAGGGGCTGGGGGAGGGGATGAATTGGTAAACACTAAACTACATTACATCCATCACAAACTTTGAAAAGGCAGTCATGAAACCCCTTTTCTGTGGCATGATGTGAAATTTTCTCAAGCTTTTCTTTGATTGTAATCTTGTTAACTGCATTGGGAATGCTTTCATTATGTCAAGAGATACTATGCAAATGTAAGTTGTTGTTGGTGTAGTTAAATGATTTTGCAGTTTTGTGCATTGAGGTAGATCTCTATAGCAGATGGAGTGACAAGGATAGTTTAGTGTAGTCTAAAGATACAGCGTGGAAATATGTCGTTTGACCCCCCCCCCCGAGTCCACGTTGACCCATACACTAGTTCTATCCTACACACTAGGAACAATTTACAAAAACCCAATTACCTACAAACCTGCACGTCTTTGGAGTGAGGGAAGAAACCGGAGCACCCAGGGAAAACCCATGCAGTGACAGGGAGAACTTACAAACTCCATATAAACAGCACCCGTAGTCAACATCAAACCCTGGTCTCTGGCACTAGAAGGCTGCAATTCTACCGCTGCGCCTCTGTGCCGTCCTTTAGTAAATTTAGTAAACTTTACTAAGTTTACTAAATAAACAACATAACGTTGAAAATTGGTAATGGGTTTAAGTGAGCTCGCTAATGAGGTCTGAAGTTCATGTCGTTTAAACGCTGCAATATTTATTTTCAGTCACATGGTACAACATGCAATAAAGCAAATTATTGCAGCAGTATCATCCAGATTTAAACACAATCTGGTTAACTTTCTTTAAAGCAACTTCATTTGCCTCAAAATCATTCCAATGCCACTCTATCATCTCCTCAACCATTTTTCTACAGGGAGATGAATTGGCAGCATTAGTTTTCTACCTGAATGTGCCAGCTTTCTTGCAGAAGTTGCCTGCCCGAAGTTGCATCTAATTCCTCCATCCTGATGACCTCCTTCAGCTGGTCACAGACACTTCTCTGTAACACCTGCCTCAGGCGTACCACCATCTCCCTTTGGGCATTTCCAGAAGCTTCTTCATGTGTCACCAACTGTGAGCACTTTAACTGGTGCTGTTCAAAGGTGTGCAATTGTTCCAGATCCTTCTTCCACTGCGAGGCAACCTGAACAGATATCAAAGCAAATCTTTAAAAGCATTGTAATCCTATCACTTTCACAATCCCACTGATCTGATACTTTTATTATTCCTTTGCAAGGATGTTCTTTGTTCTGCTGAGCATGACCAATATCAAAGGAAAATTAAGGTGCACAGGCAGCAGGTGGGTAACAGAGAGGGCACATACACACAATTTCTGAGGTATTTTCCAACCAACAAAATCATGAAATAAGCATTAGCACTGTTATTTTTTTATTCACCCCATTAAATATATGACACCTTGGGCATGCAGCTTTATTAATATAATATTAAATAACAAAGAAAGGAAACTCATCAATAGAGAACTTAAAATGTATGCTGATCTAAGCCTTGCTAGTGGTATGATGAAAACCTCTAAAATGCTGTCCCTGTAATCATTTGTTATGCTTAGTGTGGTGGCTCATTTTTATTTTTCTTCGATATTTCTTCAGAATTTGTTCTGTGTGTTCTGCTGATAAGGCAGGTGAGTTGTAGAGACAAAGAACTGCAGATTCTGCCTAGACTGAATGAAGGTTCTCGACCCAAAATGTCACCTGTCCATGTTCTCCAGGGCAGCTGCCTGACCTGCTGAGTTATTCCAGCTATTTGTGTCCTTTTGAGGCAGGTGAGTTGGTAGTTTGAGAAGTGCTGTGCTCTCTATTTACACAGGGTGCCTGTCATTTGTTCGGATCATGGAGAAAGGAACAGTCCCTTCGGCTCACTGAGTCCATGCCAGTCATTTAATTAATCTAACTTGCTTCCATCAACCCTCAACCCTATGCATTGCTCTTTTCCCACAGCCTTGACAATCTTTCCCCTTGAAGTAATGATTCAATTCACCATTGAAAGTTTATATTTCTGTCACTGTTACCTTTTTGTTTGTGCATTCCAGGCCATAAATACATGCTGCATGAAAATGTTATTATCCCATCATGGAGGAATAAGACAAAATAATGTTTACATTCTTAAACTGCAGATCATGAGAGGAATAGATCAGGTAGACACACAGAGTCTCTTGCCCAGAGTAGGGGAATCAAGAACCAGAGGATATAGGTTTAAGATAAGGGGGGAAATTTTAACAGGAGGTAACTTTTTAACACAAAGGGGGTGGTTGGTGTATGGAACGAGCTGCCAGAGGAGGTAATTGAGGCATGTACTATCGCAACGTTTAAGCAACATCTATAGATGTACATGGATAAAGGAGCTATAAAGTTTAAGCATGACTTCTTTGACCTTTGTCCAATTGTATTCATGCCATTCTGCAGTAAATGTCATCTGCTTTGAGCTCAACTTGTTCACCAAAATAGCTCTGTCTCCTCCATATGAGACTATCTTCCCTCATTGCTTATTACAGTTTTAACTTTTAAAACTTTGAATTTTGTCCACTATATCCAAGTTCAGGGGATCAATATGTATAAAAAGAGCTGCTATCCTTCCAAATCCTGGGGGACATCACTCTTAAATATCTTCATTCTCATGGGCTTTAATATTGCCAACCAGTCTGTTATGTGCCATCAAACCTTTCCTGCTTTTGAAAAACCTCATATACATCAATTGTTACTTCATCAAAGCACTCAATCAAACATGATTTGCTTTTCAAAAAATCTTTCATATACAGATTCATACTTTTCTAGATGCCAATTAATTTTTGTCCTGGAGGCGCCACACGATGGCTGCCTCACCAAAGGTCTGTCTTTGTCTTTTCCTTCTTTTGTGTTTTTAGTTTGTTGTAAAATGTATTTTTTAGTTTGTTTTTAGTTTAGTATTATGTGGGGGGTGGTGGGGGAAACCTTTTTTTATCTCTTTCCTCGACGGAGATGTGACTTTTTCCGTGTCGTATCTCTGTCGTCAATGCGGCCTAACACAGTGGAGCTGGCAGCCTCTTGTTTGGGATTTCTAGAGTTCTAAAACCGAGGAGCCTGCGGACTTTAACATCATGGAGGTCGCTGTCCCTGGCTAGCGACTGATTTTGGGTACTCCAAACTGCAGGAGTTCGACCTTCCCGATGCGGTAGCTTAGATCGCCCTGACGTGGGAGCTCGATCGCCGGTTGCAGATGGTTCAATTCCCCCGACCGCGGGAGGAAAGGAGATAAGACTTCATTGCCTTCCATCACCGTGAGGAACATGGAGGAGCCGCTGTGGTGGATGTTTATGTCAATTTTTTTGTAGTTGTGTGTCTTGTTGCTTTTTTGTTATGACTGTATGGCAAACCAAATTCCTCGTATGTTGCAAAACATACTTGGCTAATAAATTACGATTATGATTATGATTATTGCCTTCAAAAGTTTAGGCTGACTGGCCTGAACATGTTGGGTTTATCCATCTTTGCTCTTTGGAACAAGGAAAACATATATCTTTCAATCTTCAAAATCCTGTAACTGCCAACTTTTTAAGTATTCCATTTTAATATGTTTTTTTTATATGTCCTGTTTTTTAGTCAATATTTAATTGACCTTTTCCTTTACTGTGCTATTGGAAGTTTTTTTCATTGTAAAGGCAGATGGAGCGTACCAAACTAATTATTTTGCCTCTTCAAGAAAATTTTAATTAAACAAAAATGTTTAATTAGGCCTATCGTTCTTTGGACTATACATTTAATCTACATTGTGGCACAGTGGGGCAGCTGGTAGAGCTGCTGCCTCACAGTGTCAGAGACCCCGCTTCGATCCTGACTTCGGATGCTGTCTGTGTGGAGTTTGCATTTTCTACCTGTGACCGTGTGGATTTCCTCCAGGTACTCTGCTTTTCCTCCCACATCCCAAAGATGTGCTGGCTTGTAGGTTGATTGGCCTCTGTAAATTGACCCTGTGCACCAGTCTACCCACGTTAAACAAAGTCACGCACAGGCGTCCTCCAAAAGAGGACAGTAATACTCACTTCAAGTGACCGCCGATGATGAAATTGACTCTCATGTTTAAGGAGTGGATGTGAAAGTGGTATAACATCGAACTAGTGCGAATGGGTGATTGATGGTCAGCATGCATTTGGTGGACCGAAGGGGCTGTTTCCATGCTGTATCTTTCAATCAATCAAATAAATTTTATTCAATTTTTTCAAGTGATTTAAAGAAACAGCCCTTTGGCCCACCTCGCCCATGCCGACCATCAATCTCTTGTTCACACTAGTTCTATGTTATCTTACTTTAGCATCCACTCCCTGCACACTAAAGCAATTTACAAAGTCCAATTAACCTACAAACCAGCACATCTTTGAGATTTGGGATAACTTTGGGATTTTCTTTGTGTTAGATCTAAATAAGGCTGGCTCTCTTTGTCCTTTCTATTTCATTTCTCAGTTCCTCTGTCTATCCAACTCCACATATCACTTTGTCTCTATGTGTCAAACTATCCGTCAGTCTGGAAAATGGGGCATCAGCCTCTGAATCAATAGTGTTTTAATCGACCTTCCTCTCCAATCAGTTTATCCCAAAAAAGCTTTGTGTGTTTTCATGATTCAAATTAAAAGTACCCAAATTGGAAAGAGGAAGAATTAACTGTTTTCCCAAGATTCCCTGAGTTCTTCAAAAGCAGATCATAACACCACAAATGTAATGTCTCAAATTAACTGAGAAAAAAACCATAAAGTAAGGCAGATAGCTGAACATCTGCTATTGGTAATGTGTTATCCTTTATTAAGTTAGAAGCAGCAGGACATTTAGAAAATAATAATACAATTGTATAGAATCAACATGGCTTTCTAAATGGAAATTATATTTGCAAAATTGATTCAAGTCCTTTGAGGATGTAAGCAGTAGGTTGATACAGAGAAACCAGTAAATATGGTATTTGAATTTCTAAAAGGCATTTAATAAAATACAGTACAAAAGGCTATTTCCCTAGATAAGAACTCATGGCATCGGGGGTAATGTATTTACATGGAGGGTGGGCCTGTTAATTAATGGAAAACTAAGAGTCATGATGAGTTGAAACCTTGTACCTGTTGGGAGTGCCATACAGATAAGTGTTAGCACAGCAATTTATACTGTGAAATGAAGCTGCTGCCTCACAGCGCCAGAGATCTGGGTTCAATCCTGACCTCAGCAGCTGTTTGTGTGGAGTTTACACATTCTCCTTGTGACTGTGCATTTCGTCCAGGTGCTCTGGTTTTCTTCCACATCCCTGCGGGTTTGTAGGTTAATTGGCCTCTAAATTGTTCCTAGTGTGGAGGGAATGGATGTGAAAGTGGGATAAGTAGTGTACAGGTGACCGATGGTCAACCTGAACCTTGTGGGTTGAAGGGTTTGTTTCCATGTTGTATCTCTAAAGTAAAAGAACAAACTAAAAGTGCTGTGAAGGCACTGCAGGTCAGGCAGAAGCTGGACAGAGAGAAAGTTAATTCTTCAGGTCAAACATTCACTTTGTTAGATCAGGAAGAGTGAGAAAACAAGTTAAAATCAAAGATGGGGCTGACAGCTGGGTAAAGGGTTGGGATGCCCCGTTAGGTCTCCCTAAAAATCGATTACACAGCTGCAGCTGATTCAGAATGCTGCTGCTCGAGTCCTTACTAAAGGGCCTGTCCCACTTAGGCGATTTTTTAGGCGACAGCCAGCGACTGTCAAAGTCGTAGCAGATCGCCAAAATTTTCTTTTACTCGACGACAATGACCACGACAATGCCGAGTCAGGTCGAGATTACACCGCCTTCGGAAACATCGCAAAATTCCCACGCTGTCAATGCTTTTCCGGCGTCCTATTTTTCGCTGAAATCCCTGACAAGTTGGTAAGTACTTGAGAGTTGTGAAATATAACATCTTGCCCGGGTTACTTGAAAACCCAGCTTCACGGTAACAAGGCATAAACTGGATTGACTTCCAGTTTACTAATAGCAGTATTAGGAAATTTAATTTAAAAAGTGGTTAAATGGATTTTTGTGCGGAGTGTGGGCATTCTTTGAAAATGTACGGGAGATGCATATCTGGTTTCTGGGTTGCAAATCTGGGTTGGGAGCCTACTTTAAATGTAATCGCTGATGGCCATAAACATTGCAAAAATTCCCACGCTTACCTGACCGTCAAACTGTTGCCTCCAATCTACCTATCAAATGTCCTTACGGTAAATAAATTGGTTAAACACAAGTATTTTATGGTATGTTCAAATGACTTTACTTAATTTAATATTATGTGCTTCTAAATGCATCTAGCAAACCTGGGGACAGCATGCGACAGCGCCCGCAATAAGCAACGATACCTGGCGACAAGCCAGCTGTCGCCGAGAAATTTCATACCGGTTGGTTTCTCAGCGACGCGCCGAGATCCACTACGATTCTTTGAAGACTCCTCACGATCATGCCCGCGACAGCCTAGTCGCTGGCAGTCGCCTTAAAATCGCCTGTGGGACAGGCGCATAAGACCAAGAAAGTGGATTGCATCACTCCAGTTCTGAGGTCTTTACATTGGGCTTCCAGTCTGTCAAAGAATTGATTTCAAAATACTACTGTTGGTTTATAAAGCACTGAATGGTTTAGGGCCAAAATACATTTCTGATCTTCTGCTACATCATGAACCATCTAGACCTCTCAGGTCGTCTGGGACACGTCTGCTTTCTGTCGCCAGAGTCAGAACTAAACATGGAGAAGCAGCGTTTAGTTTTTATGCACCACATATATGCAACAAACTCCCAGAAAACTGCAAGTCCGCTGCAACTCTCAGTTCTTTTAAATCGAGGCTGAAGACTTTTCTGTTTGATGCTGTCTTTTATTGAATCAAATAATTATTCATTTCTTACACTGCACTGTAACTGTAACTTTTATTCTTGAATTTTATACATGTCTTATTTTATTTTAGCTTGTTTTTATTTTCGATTCTCTTTAATGACTGTTTTTAATTGTTTTTAACTGCTCTTTAATGTTTTATGTAAAGCACTTTGAATTGCCTTGTTGCTGAAATGTGCTATATAAATAAACTTGCCTTGCCTTGCCTTGCTACAATTGTGCTACACTGGTTGTGCTGTAGTCTCAAGGAACGGCAGGGGCTGGAATTTTGTGTAGAATGCAAGGTGCAAGAGTAACTCAGCTGGTCAGGCAGCATCTCTGGAGGGCATGGATAGGCAACTTTGCAGGTCGGAAGGGTCACCGATCCAAAACGCCACCCATCCACATTTTCCAGAGATGCTGCCTGACCCGCTGAGTTACTCCAGCCTGCTGCACTGTGTACAGTTTTGAGTTCTTTATTTAAGGAGGAATACCCTTGCTTTGTACAGTAAGCAAAGCAGAGAAGTTTCACTGGTTGTGATAAAGCAGCAGGGTTAAAGTTGATTTCTTACGAGGGATGATAGAGCAAACTATGCCTCTATTCATTTCACAAAATTCACTAATTTTCTTTTCTCACAGATTGGCAAATCTTTAGAAATCTCAACTCCAGAGAGCTGTGTGAGACTGTCACTGAACAAATGCAAGAGATTTAAAAAAATATACAGTGACGTCCAGGTTTAAGGGAATAGAAAGGGAATAGAATTCACAACTGCTGAATGACGGTTAAAGAGTAAAGTTTACTCCTGCAGCTAATTCCTATGTTTTGTTTTGTGTGCTTGTGCAGTGTTTGTGTGTGAGACACAAGAGAAATGTAAAAGATTTTCAATGTTTTCTGTCAACATAGAAGTGATAATGTTTCCTGTTTGAATCACAACATATATATTTCAATTATTCAAGATTAAAATGAGTCCCGAGATGCTTTCTTAAATGTTCTGAACATAAAACAGGCCACAGTGCATGTTTCAGAGGTTTAGTTTAGTTTAGAGATAGAGTATGGAAACAGGCCCTTCAGACCACCAGGTCTGCATCGACCAGCGATCACCCATACACTAGTTCTATCCTATACACACTTGGGAAAATTTACAGAAGACAGTTAACATAAAAACCTGCACGTCTTTGGAATGTTGGAGGAAACCGGAGCACCCAGAGAAAACCCACACTGTCACAGGGAGAACATACAAACTCCGTACAGGCAGCACCCATAGTCAGGATCGAGCGAGGGTCTCTGGCGCTGTAAGGCAGCAACTTGCTGCGCCACCATGCTGCCCAAAGGTGATCCCATTAAAAGAAAAGTCTTGAAGGCTATATACAGGACTTGACTGTGTAGATGGGAGGGTAATGTTTCCTTTGATTGGGCTATCTAGAACCAAGACTGCAGTTTCAAAATAAAGCATCAGCAATTTCATTCAGAGATGAGAAAAAATGTCTTTACTCCATTGGCACTGAATCTTTTGCATCTTTCTACCTAGGAGGGCTGTAGCCTCAGGCATCGAGCTCATTCAAGGCCGAGATAAATATATTTTACATATTAAGGGAATTAGGGGATATGAGCTTAGTGCAGGGGAGTGGAGAAAGGCTTAAATATTGCCCATGATCTTACTAAATGGCAGAGCAGGGAGAAAGGGCTACAATTGCTTCTGTTCTCTGTCTAACACTTCACTGGCTCAGTAGTTTCAGCACACTCTGTGGAAATTAACTGAACATGTGCAGACTGCAAAGTCTCCATTTAACTGAGTCAAAGTCTTTTGCAAATAGCTCGTAAAGGGTCAAAGGGTCACGCGCTAGACAAAGTGGACACTTAAATAAAGGCATTAAAAAGCATGAGGAACAATATTCTATTGTATTGTTGTGATATGTTATTGTGAATTTTAAAAATATTAAGATAATTTGAGATATGAGAAGGTCTGTTTACTGTGTGTAATAAACAGATAGATTTGACAAAAACACGTTGCATGCATATATTTACATATTTCGTCATAGAATTTGCGCATCAAAACTTATGACCTATCCTTAATTGGCCCTCAACCTGTTGGCAGTCTGGGCTCATTAAAGAGTCTGCTAAAATTCAACTACATTATTTTCCAATTCAGATCAGAGGGTCACATGTAGGCCAGACCAGATACAGATAACGGAATCATCTTCTCTGAATTGAACCAAATAGCTTTTCAAACAGTCCAGTTCATGGTTCCCATTACTAATACTGTATCATGTTTCTGGGAGCTTTATGGAATCATAGAGATATGAAAAGGCTTCCTCTGAACTAATAAATAGAATTGGCTTTCACTAACCACGTGCATATGTCACATTTTTTCTCTTGTCTGCAATTATTGTTGTCCCCTCTTGAGGAAACTTGAAATGAATTTTCCTAGCTTTTCCAAGCTAGTGACTCTTTTCTGGGATACAGTTGTATGGGTGCTGTTGACATACTAATCTGATTGTACAGATTTATAAATGGTTCAATGGTAATTTATTGTCACGTGCACCTATGTACAGTGAAATTCTTTTTTTGCATACAGTTCAGTGACAATCCTACATTAGGCTGTCATACTGAGAATCAGAGTGTAAAATAGAAGGTTTATAGGAAACTGGGTACTGAGGGTGTATGTCAATTATCCAAGCCTAGGGTGTATCAGAGATGACCTCAATCTTATCCACATGCTATGTCCACACATGCGAACTTCCATTGCTGAGTAGGAATTAACATCGGAAACTTTCTTATATATTGAATATATGAGAAATTAAATCCGTGTTCTCCACATATGTCTGTGCATTGACTGGTTAAATGAATTAAATGAGATGGTGAACATTTCCGAGGACGTGACAGGCAAGGAGATGATCACAATGTTTACCTTATTATTGCCAACTGGGAATTCTTGCCTTGGCTTGATTTCGAGCTTTGGCATTTAAAAACCTTCAAGAACTTGTAAGGACTTTGTGTTGCAAATATTGACAAAGTCTTTGATTAAACACCGGCCATTCACCCCTTTGCTAATGGCTCCACTATCACCTTCCACAATGATCAGATTGCACTGGAGCCTTTGTGTTCCTGCTTAACCCCTTCCAGCAGCTGTCTCCAACCCTCCCCTCCCTTGGTACCATTTGCTTGCTCTTTTTTCTCTTATGCCTCCATCCATCCATCATCTACCTGCCTCTATCTTCCAATTCGATCCCTTCCCCTACCTGGCTCCATCTGTTCATCATCCTTCACCTCCCCTCGGTTCACCAGTCATTTTTTGCATCTGTCTCACCATCCTCTCCCCCTCCACATTACACTGCCTAGCTCCCCTTTCCACTCTCAGTCCTGATGCGGGGTTTCAGCCTGAAACATTGTCCATTCTTTTCCGCCACAGACCTGCCAAGTTCCTCCAGCAGATTGTTTGCTGCTCCTGATTCCATCATCTGCAGTCTCGTGCTTCCACATAACCAATAATTTAGTGTGACATTCCAAGGAATTATGATCATCAGACTGCAAGAAGTTCAGGTCTAGTATAAATGCACTATTCAGAGTACAATATTTCATTGCACATTTCCCAGTAGTCAACATACTCCATGCTTGGACATTTTCAAATGTCTGAACAGTGTTGGAAGAGTGAGCAGCTATAGATGGTTGCTGTTTAGAATTTAGAGTTAGAGTGCCCACTGAGTCCACGATGACCATCCCATCGATCACACCCTTACATACTAATTCTATGTTATCTCACTTTCACATTCTCACCCTACACAGTAAGGACAATGTACAGAGGCCAATTAACTTACAAAACCACACGTCTTTGGGACGTGAGAGGAAACAGGAATACCTGGTGGAAATCCACATGGTCACAGGGAAACATGCAAACTCCACACAGACAGCAACGAAGTAAGGATTAAACTTGGATCTCTGGCGCTATGATGCAGCAGCTCTACCCGCTGCGCCACAGTGATGTTGTTGGAGTGAGCACAGCTAAAATCAGGTCAACAGCCTTTAAATATTGGAAGAATGCTGCTGACTAATAATGGCACCAGGTTAATTGGACACAAGCCCTTCCTTCTCAACTCAACTTAAGAATCCAATGCGTCAACAGTGATGCCAATAATCAAAGAAAGAGATGTTATCAAACAGTGTCAGTGGGCAGAAACGAGTTTTCAAACACAATGGCTGACAGTGATGCATGAATTACTATGAAGTATACTACATGTAGTTGCATTTTAAACTTTTGAATGTGAAACTGATGGGGGAACAAAACTGATTACAGTTCTAATAAATGCCACTTATACAACGTTGATTACTGCAGCACAGACTAGTATCTCCGATAAACAATGACAATGATAGCACAGCATTACTTTTGTAATTAATCCCTGATTTTAAAAAATGACATCTACAATCTCCGGTGCTCATGCATGGTGTGAAATAAAACTTGTCTTCAAACACAAAATCAGAACTCTGTAATCCTAATAAGCAAGAGGATAAAAGAGATATGGAACGGTCATTAAAAAAAAATTACAGCTGAAACTTCAATGGGACTTGATTTCTGTCAAACAAATTCAGTTATCTCCTCTCAAAGCAAAATCACTTTCATCATTCTGTCAGAAAGCCACAATTAACTCTGATTCACATGTACAAAGAGGATTGTTACTTTCAGAGGTGTGGATTTGATCTAAGATCAGAGAAGGGGAAATTAAGTCTGTAGAATTAATGGGCACAAAAAAATATCACAATTTGTACTCTCGAGGTTAGCGAGCTGCACTCTGCTGAACAGCTGCAAACAATTTGTCAATTAAATTGACTTGGATTTTATGCTGCTGTATCGCTATCTTAGGTACAGTGTCACTGGTGGGTGGGGGTCAATCAGAAAGAATAAGGAAGATCAGGAGAGTGATGGAAACCGGAAACAATGGGAAGAAATGCATGAGAATGTGGGGAGGTGAAGTGGTAGGATAGGGATAAGCAGCAGACTGATGTTATCAATGGTTTAACATGGCATTTAGCGAAGCACTGGTGAATTTTCCCCAGATATGGAAAAGATAGTAACTAGATGCAGTAGGCCATTCGGCCCTTCGAACCAGCACCGTCGTTCAATATGATCGCGGCTGATCATCCAAAATCAGTACCCCATTCCTGCTTTTTCCCATATCCCTTGATTACATTAGCCCGAAGAGCTAAATCTAACTCTCACTTGAAAACGTCGATGAATTGGCCTCCACTGCCTTCTGTGGCAGAGAATTCCACAGATTCACAACTCTCTCAGTCCTAAATGGCCTAGCCCTTATTCTTAAACTGTAACCCCTGGTTCTGAAGTCCCCCAATATCAGGAACATATTTCCTGCATCTAGCTGTCCAATCTCTTAAGAATTTTATGTTTCTATAAGTTCCCTTCTCATCCTTCTAAACTCCAGTGAATACAAGCCTAGTCGACCCATTCTATCATCAGATGTCAGTCCCGTCATCCCGGGAATTAACCTGGTGAACCTACGCTGCACTCCCTTAATAGCAATAATGTCCTTCCTCAAATTAGGAGACCAAAACTGCACAATACTCCAGGTGCGGTCTCACCAGGGCCATGTGCAACTGCAGTAGGGCCTCCTTGCTCCTAAACTCAAATCCTCTTGCAATTAAGGCTAACATGCCATCAGCTTTCTTCACTGCCTGCTGTACCTTCATGCTTACTTTCAAACTGATGTACAAGGACATTCAGGTCTCGTTGCGCTTCCCCTTTTCCTTATCTGACACCATTCAGATAATAATCTGCCTTCTTGTTCTTGCCACCAAAGTGGATAACCTCACATTTCACACGTTCAAAGCAGACTGAAATGGAGCCTGGAAGTAATTTTCTGCAGCTGATAACTAAAAATCAGTACAATACATCCTTTTTTGTATTAAATATTCTCTATTTGTTTGAATGCTCATGCAGTAACATCACTTTCCTTATACATAAGAGCATCTGAAATACAAGCAGAAACAGGGTATTCAGACCCTATTCTATTCAGAAGTGAAGCACTTGCTTCACATTCAATAGTCACGATTGATCTTCTATCTCAGCTATGCTTTCCTGTGAAAACCCACATCCCTCAATTCCTTTAATATATAAAAAAACATTGAGTTCCGGAATTTGAGTGAGAAGATATATATGCATTTGAATAAGGATCTGAGGGCTAAGATCAGTTGGGCAAGTAGGCTGAGGAATGGTTAATGGAGTTTAATGCAGATAAGTGCGAGGTGTTGCATTTTCAGAAGTTAAACCAGGGCAGAACCTTCAGAGTGAATGGCAGGAGCCTGGGAAGGGTTGTAGAGCAGAGGGATCTAAGAGTGCAGTTACATAGTTGAAAGAGGCATCATAAGTAGATAGAGTGATGAAGAAGGCTTTTGGTAGATTGATTAGGGCATTGCGTAAAGAAGTTGGGAAGTTATGTTGCTGTTTTACAAGATGTTGGTGTGGCCGCATTTGGAGGATTGTGTTCAGTTTTGGTCACCCTGCTGTATGATAGATGCCATTGCACCGAAACAGTATAGAGAAGATTTACGAGGATGTTGCCAGGGCTTGAGAGCCTAAACTCATAGGACATAGGTTTAAGATGAGAGGTGAAAGATTTAATAAGAACCCAAGGAGCAGTTTTCACACCGAAGGTGGTGGCTATAGGGAACGAGCCGCCAGAGAAGGTAATTGCGGTGGATACTATGACAACATTTAAATGACATTTGGACAAGTACAGTGATAGGAAAGATTTAGAGGGATATGGGCCAAACGTGGGCAGGGCAGATGGGGCACAAATTTTCATTTCATTTATGATATTGAAGGAGGCTCATGGGCAGGTTAGGCTGAAGGACCTGTTTCTGTACTGTATGACTATGAATATATTCAGAAAGTGAATTAAATTCGAAAGAATCACCAATTTCTGGGTGAAAAACCTTTTGCTTGTCTGTCCTCTGGAATGCCAAACCTTTGTTTTGACACTGCGATCCTTGTTTTGGACACCCCAGCCAATCTTGCAGCTACCCAGTCTATTTGTACACTTAGATTATACCCTTGTAAAGATAGTACAGGCCTAGCCTGCTCAATCTCTCCTCACGTAACAAACCAGGAACCAAACCAGTGAACTTGCTCTATCACAAGTATATCCATCCTTAAAACGGGGGACTGGACTTGTCCACAATGTTCCAGATAGGCTCTACCAGAGCAGACTGAAGATTCAAAGGTGTCCTTAAAGTCTTCTTAAAGACATGTACCATCCTCAGCAACTCCTGGGCATCTATGGTCCATGAAGACACAGTGATGTAAAGATCATGCAGCTCCCACAACAGGGGTTCGATCCTGACCTCTGGTGCTATCTGTGTAGAGTATGCATCTTCTCTTTGTGGCTGTACGAGTTCCCTATGGATGCTCCTATTTCCTCCCATGTTCAAAGATCATGCAGGTAGGTAAACTGGCTATTCTACATTGCCCCAGGTGTACATGAAGGGTACAAGAATCAGGGGGGAATTGATGCACACGTGAGAATGAATAGGATGCAAGGACATTCAGTAAGTGGGGGGAATAGGTTTGATAAGATTCCCCTGAGAACTAGCATAGAATTGATGGGTCGAAAAGCCTCCTTCAATATCATAAATGAAATGAAAATTTGTGGTCAAAATGAAGGGTGTCACTGAGTACCATGAGTCCTTTTGACAGGAGCATCCAGAAGCTCAGTTCAAAGAGATTACGTACCCAGGAGTTTCACCAGGCATCTGTGGAAGAGCCTGCAGTTCCCAATCTGGACCAGAAACAAGTCATCCTCGATCCCGCTGACGAAAAGTACGAAGAAGATACAATTTTGCCCTTTAGACTTGCACTCAAATCCTTGTGCAATAAAGACCAAAATATCACTTGCCTTTTCAATTACCTGCTAAACCTACATATTAACTGTCAGTGATTCATGCAACACACAAAGGTCCCTCTGAATACCATAACATTCAACCTCACACAACATTAAAAACAATACCCTGACTTTGTTCTATCAAACATATGATTTTTATAAACAAATAAAGCATTCCAGATTTATTTTGGGTCCTTGTATGCAAATTCTTCAAGAATTAAACCTCTGACCTGAATGGCGGGAAAAAAAATTTAATGGAGCTACTGTGACATTTAGCAGCAAACGATCGTGCAAAAGTGAAAGGTACCATTCCACAAGCTTCGTCAAGCATATTATTGCAGGCTGTTTCTAAAAGCAAGCCCACAGCAATCTAAGGGAACACACATTTCAAGCATTTATCATGCATCATCTAGCAGCACTTTGACCATGCCAAGCTAGGGAACTGAAGCTGAACAGAAATAATACAACAGAGCCCATTGGGAATACTGTCTACAAATTGGACTGTGCAAACATGCATGTTTTGGGGGCTACCAATCAATTTCAGTGGAAAATAAAATTGTTTTTATAGGTAGCATAGCTCACAGATTTTATCCTGAGTCCTTCATGCGCCTGCCATTAAGTGCACAGAGGATTATAGAAGTACTTAATGACACTCGGCATTAACCATATCTGGACATCACTGCTCTAACATTCACTCGCATACGCATGAATGACCATACATGGACAACTCATGCAATGAAGATCTTACACCGTTTGACTTATGTTGGGAGTCTGACTCAGGTGGGGCCACTTTAAGGTCAGTCCTTCTGACTACCCAGCCAGCAGAATGCCCTTCTTCAAGGCAATCTCTTGTCCCAACTTCACTCACCAATTTGCTGACCCAAACCCATTCCTCAACTAAAACTTGTTCCTCAATCAACTCCAATAACCATGATTTCCTCCATCCCATTCCTAACTACACTCTAACTCACATTTCAATTCATGAGCCCCGGTAATAGACCCTATCCAAACCCCTTTACAGATTGATCAGCAGGGACCTCCAAAAACCCTGCTAATCCCCATCATGCCTTTTAGCCTTCCCCCCTTTCTACCTACTCTCCAGGACTCAAGTTCTTGTAATCCACCTGGCCCCAGGCTTATCTCATTTTCTCTATGCACTCTGCAAAGAGGGAACGTGTATAGTTAAAACCCTTGAACGTGCAAGGATTGTTCAACAGCACACAACGCCTTGGAATGTTACCGTTCTTGTTGTTATAAACCCAAATCTAGGAATGTTCAGAGAAGTCAGAATCTCCCATCATAATTTCCCGTCCCAACTTCACTCACATTGCTCAATATCTAGATATACAACTGCAAAATGAAACACAGGAATACAACATACGGGTCCACCTCCAATATTCTGGCAACTGGTGGTACAGCACCTCCTTAAATCCGGACAGAATTACGAGAGCGCACTTAAAATTCCCCTGGAAGTCACTCTGAAAATGTGGCGCCTAGACTAGGTAAGGCAGGCGATCTCGACCCCATCGGGGCTCCCGCTGCTGATCGGCGGGTCAGATATGCCCCCTTGACCAGGGCTCTGGAACTCCGGCCCGGTCGGAGCCAGCAGATCCATTCCCATAGCTGACTTCGCAGGACGATATCTTGGGCCCTCAGCGGCCTAGACAGACAGTTCTGGTACCATTGGACTCCTCTCGGAGACCGTGACCTCTATTGGTCCAGCAAAATGGGTAATCCAGACAGGCTCTGAAACCACTGGTGCCGGAAAGTCAGTGGTGTCCTAGATATCGAAAAAGGAAATCAGCAGCATTTTAGGTTACAGTAAAAAACACTCCAGTTTGGTAGGCATAGCTGTAATCTGCTGAGGAAATGTCCAGGATTCTAAGTAAAAAGCCCTTGATTTTTTTGTTTTGCAAAATAAAATTCAAGATTCACACATGGATTCATATTCTAATTAATATCGCCTTCATGAATTTACTTGCCAGATTAATTTCCAACGTTCACTCTCTCAAATCTTTCAATTACACAGCATAAGATTATGGCTTATTGACATACCTCGTCATCTACATTCTCAATGAGGAGCTCAGCTTCTCTGTCCTCTTGTTGCTGCTTCTTATAGAGTGCTTCCATCTTATGCCTGGTGTCTTGGTTACTTTGAGCTGCTAATATGGCTAACATCTCTTCATGCTCCATACTCAGCCTGTTCGCCATCTCTTCAAACTGTTCTCTGAAGATAATTTTGAATCTTTCCTCTAAAAGGGGTGAAAGGTCTTTGTTGTGCTTGAAACTCCTGAGCAACAACAGAATTGCATCCAAGTTCAGTTTTTTGCGATGATATTCCAAATCTGCATCCATTTGCATTGTATTCAGTACATGCAAGCTGTAGGTCAGAAACTGAGTGTTATATTGTGTCCAATTTATATTATGAGGAATTTAGAAAAATAAATCATGAATAAAATTAATTAATACTGGAATATTAAAACATAAATTGAAAAACGATAAATGGGAGACTGCAGTTCCAAGAGACAGCATGGAAACAGGCCCTTTGGCCCATCGAGTCCATGCGGACTATCAATCAGCAGTTCACACCAGTTCTATGTTATCCCACTTTTTCATCTACTCCCTACACACCAGGGGCAATTTACAGAGGCCAATTAACCTACAAACCCGCACGTCTTTGGGATGTGGGAGAAAGCCGGTGCGCCTGATGGAAACCCACGCGGTCACAGGGAGAACGTGCAAACTCTGCACAGACAGCAACCGAGGTCAGGATCAAATCTGGGTCTCTGGTGTTGTGGGACAGCGGGTCTACTAAATGCGCCACTGTCTGAAGGTTTTCGGTGCAGAATGAGTGAAACGTATCGTTACAGACCGAATACATTACTGCCTGTAAGCTCAACTGGACCTATCACAAGTATGTTGATTCTATATTTTCTAACCAATTGAATATTAGCAGTGATCTTGATTACTGGTTATTTTAATTTATTTTGAGCACTCAACAGTAAATTTGGGACTGAACTCAAGGTGAGTGTAATTTAATGTTGGGTTTGTTTCAGGGTATGATAGGTTTGCATTCAAAAGTGAAAGGCAAGCAAATGGTTCTGAGGTGGATCAGAAACTCTCAGTGGTAGGAATAGGACTCTCAGTGGTAGGAATATTTTTCTTTGAAATGTAGTTACATTTGTACTTCAGAAATATCAATTCTGCAAAGTTCAACATAATGGATGATGCTTGCTGAAAGATATACATTAGCCAAGGCATCAGTGGGGCCACCTCTGCTTTTCAACAAACAGCTGGTGGATGTTCTATTTCAAGCCAAAATAGTTCATTAGTTCAGCAAGTGGTCTGAAAGTCTCACTACAAAATGGAGGGTGCCCTTGGGCCGAATGATTAATGCGAAAGAGAATTCAAACAGCCAATAGTTGATTTTTCATATATACAATAGACAATAGGTGCAGGAGGAGGCCATTCGGCCCTTCGAGCCAGCACCACCATTCAATATGATCATGGCTGATCATTCTCAATCAGTACCCCGTTCCTGCCTTCTCCCCATACCCCCTGACTCCGCTATCCTTAAGAGCTCTATCTAGCTCTCTCTTGAATGCATTCAGAGAATTGGCCTCCACTGCCTTCTGAGGCAGAGAATTCCACAGATTCACAACTCTCTGACTGAAAAAGTTTTTCCTCATCTCAGTTCTAAATGGCCTACCCCTTATTCTTAAACTGTGGCCCCTTGTTCTGGACTCCCCCAACATTGGGAACATGTTTCCTGCCTCTAACGTGTCCAACCCCTTAATAATCTTATACGTTTCGATAAGATCCCCTCTCATCCTTCTAAATTCCAGTGTATACAAGCCTAGTCGCTCCTGTCTTTCAACGTACGACAGTCCTGCCATTCCGGGAATTAACCTAGTAAACCTACGCTGCATGCCCTCAACAGCAAGAATATCCTTCCACAAATTTGGAGACCAAAACTGCACGAGGTACTCCAGATGCGGTCTCACTAGGGTACAACTGCAGAAGGACAGTTGCGGTACAACTGCAGAATAGACAATAGACAATAGGTGCAGGAGTAGGCCATTCGGCCCTTCAAGCCAGCACCGCCATTCAATGTGATCATGGCTGATCATTCTCAGAAGGACCTCTTTGCACCTATACTCAACTCCTCTTGTTATGAAGGCCAACATTCCATTGGCTTTCTTCACTGCCTGCTGTACCTGCATGCTTCCTTTCAGTGACTGATGCACTAGGACACCCAGATCTCATTGTACGTCCCCTTTTCCTAACTTGGCACCATTCAGATAATAATTAGCCTTCCTATTCTTACCACCAAAGTGGATAACCTCACACTTATCCACATTAAACTACATCTGCCATGCATCCGCCCACTCACACAACCTGTCCAAGTCACCCTGCAGCCTCATAGCATCTTCCTCACAGTTCACACTACCAACCAGCTTTGTATCATCTGCAAATTTGCTAATGGTTCTTTTAATCCCTTCATCCAAGTCATTAATGTATATTGTAAATAGCTGCGGTCCCAGCACCGAGCCTTGCGGTTCCCCACTAGTCACTGCCTGCCATTTTGAAAGGGACCCATTTATCCCCACTCTTTGCTTTCTGTCTGTCAACCAATTTTCTATCCATGTTAGTACCCTACCTCCAATACCATGTGCTCTAATTTTGCCCACTAATCTCCTATGTGGGACCTTGTCGAAGGCTTTCTGAAAGTCGAGGTACACCACATCCACCGGCTCTCCCCTGTCAATTTTCCTAGTTACATCCTCAAAAAATTCCAGAAGATTAGTCAAGCATGATTTCCCTTTCGTAAATCCATGCTGACTCGGAACGATCCCGTTACTGCTATCCAAATCCTCCGCAATTTTGCCTTTTATAATTGACCCCAGCATCTTCCCCACCACTGATGTCAAACTAACTGGTCTATAATTTCCCGTTTTCTCTCTCCCTCCTTTCTTAAAAAGTGGATAACATTAGCTACCCTCCAATCCACAGGAACTGATCCTGAATCTATAGAACATTGGAAAATGATCACCAATGCGTCCACAATTTCTAGAGCCACCTCCAGATACAAAGGATCTGATGCTAGCTTCATGCAGGCATAAAGAATCCTTCCAGTTTGTTATACTGCACAGGTCCTGCAGCCCATCATGTCCATGCCAATTATTATGCCCATCTACCTGCATTAGGACGGTTTACTTTAATGCCTTTTCTATTTAATTGTCTGTCTAAATACCTCATAGTCACTGTTTCTGACTCCACTTTCTCTGGCAACGTGTTTTAGATATCAACTACTCTGTGTATAGAAATTAGCTTATAAGATCCTCTTTAACTCTCCCACCTTTCACCTTCAAACAATGCACTCTTTTGGATACCCTTATCATGGAGAAAAGATTTTTGACCATCCACCCATACGTAAAGTGGAAAGTGTACATTACTTTATGTACACGAGAGACTAGTGATGCCTGAGAAATTGGTGTTCAACAGTTCAAAGTTACAAAGTTGCTGTCGTTCTAAATTGAAGTGTATTCAGCTGTCATATGGCACAGGCAAAGATTTATTTGGATGTTTTAAGTAATTACTGTTTTTCCACAAAATCCTGCATCAAGTTCTGTGGGTCTATAAGCATCAAAATGGTTTCACAGCGGTTCAATAATAATCAAACTTGTCTTCATTCTGCCTTGTTTTACACCCCGCAGCAGACAGCAAACTATTGGATTTTATGATTTAGTTACCATGAGTTCTCGCACAATTTCTATTGAGTTGGAGGGACATGAATTAGTTAATGAGATAAGGTGCTAATGTTTCCCCTAGGGTTGTGATATTGATTGTGTGCCACATGAATAAATCTGAAGCCTCCGAGCAACATCATGAATAAAACTGCCTCGGCGTCATCATTATCATCTCTCTTTGGGCCCAAAGGATTAGTACATTTTTTTAGTCAAACTAAAGAATAATGTGTCACAGAGCATGTTATCTTCCTAAATTCATCTTCAATTATTAACAATGTACTAATCAAAGATTTACTTGGAAAATTTTAAAGCAGAACTCTTACTCATTCAATGCACGAGTCATGTTCTGTGGGTCTTCAAGCAGCAAAATGTCAATCACTCTGTCCTGAAGTCGGATATATTCCTTTAAGTTCTTTGCTCCATCATCGGCTACTGAGGAACTTGCATTTGACTGCTTTCTCTTTACCTGTTTAAAAAAGCTCAAGTTGCATAGTTTAGCACACATCGTGAATGGCACACAAGATGTTAAAATCTGCCAGTTTTTGATTTGTTGTGAAAAGACTAGATTCAGGCAGATTATAACCTGTTGCACGAGGGCTCCAATCATTTGGGTAGACAAAAAAATCTGGAGTAACTCAGCGGGTCAGGCAGCATCATTTTTTGCAATGCTAAATACCCTGGGCCCTGATTTTAATGGTGGTGGCAGTGGTGAAGATGAAGGAGAGGTGCAAGGGGTAGAGTTACATGCAGGTTGTGAAGAAGAAGACCCAAGGGAATGAGACCTCACATCTAGAAATGGTCTCCGAATCTTGTTCTTCTTGGCCCATGTATGAAAAACTCATCTAATTCTTCAAAGCTTGCCTGTCTGCATTTCCTCTGGCCCAAGCTTCTTCTCACAACACGTCTCATAGGAAAGCTGCCAGGGTTCCAATGGAGCAGATTGGCCCCAGAAAGGTTTGGGACAGAAGTGCAAGGCAACAGGTTCAGAAGGTGGTGAACCACCAACCTCAGTTCAGCTACAACCTTCTACAACAACCCTCTCTTCCAACCACCCCAAATGGGGATTTCTGCCACAAGTTGCTCCATTCATCACACATGGACAATCTAAAGTTAAGGCTTTGCCATCAGAAAGTCTGCTCTGTGCATGGCTAAGTAAACTTCTTTTCCAGCTGAAAGTTGAACTATTGTGAATTTTAGAAGTGCATTATAACATTAGTCTTTCCATAAGAAACAATAGACAATAGGTGCAGGAGTAGGCCATTCAGCCCTTCGAGCCAGCACCGCCATTCAATGCGATCATGGCTGATCACTCTCAATCAGTACCCCGTTCCTGCCTTCTCCCCATACCCCCTCATAAAGCATCCAACGAACTGGCCTCCACTGTCTTCTGAGGCAGAGAATTCCACACCTTCACCACTCTCTGACTGAAAAAGTTCTTCCTCATCTCCGTTCTAAATGGCCTACCCCTTATTCTTAAACTGTGGCCCCTTGTTCTGGACTCCCCCAACATTGGGAACATGTTTCCTGCCTCTAATGTGTCCAATCCCCTAATTATCTTATATGTTTCAATAAGATCCCCCCTCATCCTTCTAAATTCCAGTGTATACAAAAGGCTGGACATTCTTTTAATGTTTCCATGAATGAAGCACAATTAATGGAACCAAATATCAAAAAGACACAAGGAACTATGGATGCTTGAGTCAAACCAAAATTGCTAGAGGAACTCATTGGGTCAAGCAGCATCTGTGGTGGGATTGAATAGGTGACGCTTCAGGTTGGGACCCTTCTTCAGACTTAAACTACTGTATTGTGTCTGAATTGATTGCAATAAATTGATTTAAAGATACACAGAGAAACAGGCACTTCAGCCCACCGTGCATGCTGACCATCAACCACCTTTCACATTAATTCTATGTTATTCCACGTTCGTATCCACTCCCTACACACTGGGGTCAATTTACTAATTCAACAAACTTGTATATCTTTGGGATGTGGGAGGAAACTAAAGCACCTGGAGGAAATCCACAGAAAGAACATGTAAATTCCATACAGAGAGCAGCCAAAGTAGGATGAAACCCGGGTCCTTAGCGCTGTGAGGTTGCTGCTCTGCCAACTGCACCACTGTGTTGCTCTAAAGAAAGGCCTTGACCTGACATGCTGCCTGTTAAAACCCTCCACAGATACTGCCTGATTGGCTGAGTTACTCTAGCACTAGCACAGCATAGAATCACTGGTTCCATTTATTATGAGTCTATAATTCTGCAAGGAGAATTCTGCAAGGAGAATTTAACAGATTTTAGTTGGAGGACAGCAAAATCTGCCTCAAGAATGCTGTAATCCATAATGCAAAGTACACTATAAAACAATGTGTTAATTAACTGACCTGCTGGAGAAAAGGGATCCTGCCAGTTACCCTTCTGATATGGAAGACGGTGATAAGAATTAAATGCCCCAAGGCCAAAGAAACGATGAATGCCACAATAAATCCAGCAAAGTGTATGCCGTGATTTGGAGAAACCTGCAAAAAAAAGTGTAAAATAATACACTTTAGTCTTTCTTGAACAAAACTGGAGTGGCAACAAATTTCATTTTTGCTTTTGTTTTAGCGCAGTCAAGATATTGCACTATAAAAGTACCACTAACTTTGGTTTTGTAATGAACGTACACCTCAAAACATTTACTTATTTTGAGAATCACATACATCACAAAGGAATTGCGCCAATAATATTTTATGTATGGTTAACATCAATAGAGTTGTGCTGTTTAGCTAACAGATTTGACACCGAATTCTTACCCCTAATGATAATTTCTCTGTTAGCTCTGTGAATCTGCTGCTGACCTCCATTCCAACATCCAGCAAGCAGAAGAATAGTACGTTATTGTGCTGCTAGACCGGGTCTAGTTTTTTTTTTTAACTCAGGGTCACTAGGATCAATGGCTCACTGCAATGTATAGTTATGGAAGTCTTCATTCGGATGACATGTGAGTTAGAAGGGTAGCTGTGGACCTTTGTTGTTTGGGACATCTGTTTGGGACCTTTGTTGTTCATGGGTTATACGTTGTAGATTTTGTGTAGTTGAGTAATTGCAGTCCATTTTAAAGTTGGTACGCAGTGTTCCGGTGGCAGAACAAGTATGTGCTTAGAGTGGTGAATTGGACATCAATCAAGCAGGCTGCTTTTTCATGAATGGGACCGAGCTTCTTGAGTACTTAAACTACACTCATTCTGGCAGATGGAAAATATCTCACTTTGTGTCCTCCGGAGTCAAAAGTTGGCCAAATGAGGCAGGATATGTGGCCATTTACGTGTAGCCGCAGAATTTATGGGGCTAATCCTATAAATATTTTGATCACTGGTAATCCCTAGTACATTGGAGTTGAAGGACTCGGCAACCATAACATTCTTGAGTGTCAAGATTGGGTGATTAAACTCTCTTTCTGGAGATGGTCTCTGCCTGGCAATTGTGTGGTTTACATGTTACATTCAATTTATCATCCCATCCTGAAATGTTGTTCAGTTCTTGCAGCATGTAGACATAGACGACTTATTTGCTGAGTAATTGAAGATAGAATTGGACATTGGGCAATCACCAGTTGACATCCCAACTTCTGACTTAATGATGGAAGGACTTAAGATGATTCAATTGTGGGCAGCAAGATAGCTAAAAAACTGCAAGGTCTTTGGACTGGGATGAATGACCTCCTTTCTTTGTGCAAGTTATGACTTTAATCTCAATTCCCCAAGTGCTTCTGGATCCTCAGATTCAGCAGCCTGTGAAGTCTTGCTTTAAACGAAATCAAGATAATCAAGAATATAAATTCTTGCTCTCAACTTACCCGAGTCTCTGCTTTTACCATCAATATGAAATCTGCCCGAATGGGTCCAATCTGTATTTGATTACCCTGAAAGGCAGGATTTTAGATTTTAATTAACATACTTTATAATTTGGTCAGCTGTAAAGACGCCAATTCATTCTAAACCAACTTACAAGCAGGCGGTAACAAAATGTTTCCCCAAATGTAATGAGGGGAAGGGAAAGCAAGGAAAAAGATGAGGCAAAAATCAACCTTCCTTCTCATTGGAATGAGTGTGATCCAAGTCCCTAGTTATTCCCAGGTATGGAATTCAATAATTACAAAATGTAGAAAATGTCACTGCAAAAACTTCCATAAAAACATACGGTTAAATTTTCCATAGAAATAAAATATCGAATTTTGTAACAAAATGCAATTATTAGTCACAACCATCTTCCCAGCTGGGCAACAGAATTTAGAATGAAAAGAACACAGAACAGTAAAATAGAAAACAACCAAAAAAAATTAAAAGAAAAATAAACTTCACCTTTTCAATTAAAATTGTTGCTTTTGGGTACTTTGAATTTTACATTGAAAACAAAGAATATAAGAATGAGCTTACTTGAGGTGTGAGTTGTAGTGAAGAATTGTTGTGCAGCATCTCATGGGATCTCCAGTCCCTGGATGAATGGCTCCTCTGATTAATAAATCAGTAAGGAGGGATAGGAGAGGTTTAGCAAGACATGGGCCAAGCATGGGCAGGAGACACTGATGTAGATGGGCATGTTGGTCAGCATGGGCACATTGGGCTGCAGGGCCTGTTCTGTGCCACATGATGTTATGTCTCTAACCCTAATCAAATTACATGTTCCAGAGTTCTTATACTTGGAATAAACACTCCCTAATTCAAAATAAAATCTGCAGCCTCCTCCATCCGGATCGCGGGGCTTGGGTCGGCCCGCTGCGGACCGTCCGGCGCGGCCTGAAACCACAACAACCTGACCGCGGGAGAAGACGGCAGGGGAAGGGAAAAGACATTGTGGCCTTCCATCACAGTGAGGAGAGGACTGGAGGAGACTCACTGTGATGGATGTTTCTTTTTTTATGTGTTTTTGGGGTTGTGTAATCTGCCTATTTTAATGCTTTTATTGTTGGACTGTGGGTGACTGAATTTTGTCCAAAAAATTAGTTTTTTTGGATGACAAATAAAGCTATCTTGAATCTTGAATTTTGAATCATATATGGAAATACAAACACTTTCTCTTAGAACTCCTCTTTTACCATGCAGGAACACGCCCGAGTCACTACAGCATCCATTAGTCATGTCAAGATTAAAATCTCCTCTAACTAAACAGGGCTGTAAATACCTGTGTTTGACTGCCAATGGTGAGGTAAGCCGGTAATGAAATATTCTTCTCATCTTCACCAGCCTTTAATACTGCAGTATAATTAATTATGTAGTGTTCACCTGCTGATGAATAAGAAATGAAAAATACATTTTATCACAAGATTTAAACACAGGCAAAGGCCATTGACTCATCTGTTGGATCAATGACTTTCCTTCCAAGCCACTTAGGGATATATTCACCGATGATTGAGCAATGTTCAATTCTATTCATAACTCCTCTGAAACCAAAAAGCTGTACTCCATCCTGACTTTACTTTAGACTTTAGAAATACATCACAGAAACAGGCCCTTGGCCCGAGTCCGCAAGATCAGAGATCACCCCATACACACTAGCACTATCTTACACACTAGGGACAATTTACAATTTTACAGAAGTCAATTAACCTACAAATCTGTATGTCTTTGGAGTGTGGGAGGAAACTGGCAAACCTGGAGAAAAACCACGCAGTCACAGAGAGAATGTACAAACTCCATATAGACAGCACCCGTAGTCAGGATCAAACCCGGGTCTCTGGCTCTGCAAGGCAGCAACTCTATCGCTACGCTCCTGTGTCGTGACATGGAAATATATGATCATTTCTTTATCAACACAGGATCTAAACCTTGGAATTCCCTACCAACTTCATTGTGCAAGTATTTTCACCAGAAGAAGAGGCAGTTCTAGAAGGTGCTCACCACCACTTCTCAAGGGCAATTATGGATGGTCAGATTCAAAAAAGTTAATAATTACAAAAAAAGAACTGCCAGGACCACAAAAATAAATTACAGATACAGTTTAAAAAGTTGATATGAAAACTCAGCTCAGAGTGTTCACTGTGCTTTATGACAACATTCATATTTACAAATGGCCAATTTATTTCAATTTTCTTTTCATATTGAGCAATAGGATTGACACTAAGATCTGCGGTACCTTGGAGAGATTCTTTGGTGTATGTCTGGATCCCCATTTCAGTTTCATTTCCAACGTTACTCAGAATGCTCAGAACGCCAATGGTGTCGTGGATAGTCAGCTGAGAAACATTAAATGTCGTCTGTACATCCAAATTGGTTATCATCAGTTTTACATTTAATGTTTTTCCATTCACCTAAAAAAAAAAATAAGAGCTAGTGTGATCTTATTTATAGTTAAGCCATGCAGGCACCCACACAGACAGACACGACCGCTCAGTACAGTGGTCTCGGAAAGGCACATTCAAAAGGGAGATGGTGGTGGGGGTAGGACAGTGGGAGAAGACCAACTTTATAGAAATAAGGAACTGCAATGCTGGTTAATGCACAAAAGGACAAAAAGTGCTGGAGTAACTTGACGGGTCAGGCAGCATCCCTGGAGGACATGGATAGGTGACGTTTCATATCATGGCCTTTCTTCAGACTGAAACATGATGGGGAAGGTGGGAAAAATCTGGAAGAGAGGAGGGCCAGGACAAAGCCTGGTGAGTGATGGGTAGATGCTGGTGAGTTTTTTGATAGGCAGATGGTTGGGCAAAGGCCAGAAATGAAAAGACAAAAGATGTAGATAAGGTGGAAATCGTGAAGCCAGAGCTAGGTGGAAGAGGAGAGGGGAGGGGAGAAATGGGTGCATCCAGGTGGGGCACAGGGAACATGAGGAGGGGGGAGGTGGAGTTAAGGAAGGAAGGGTTGTTTGTGGATTAGTTATCCAAAATTGGAGAATTCAATGTTCATACTGTTAGGCTGTAAGCAACCCAATGGAAGGTGAAATGCTTTTCCTCCAGTTGCATGTTGCCTTATTCTGGCGATAGAGGTCTAGGACAGAAAGGTTCTAGAATGGAAAGGAGTGTTAATATGGTTAGCATTCGGTAGATTCAGCAAGCCTTGGCAGACCAAGTGCAAGTGTTCAGTAAAATATTCTCTAAGTCTACGCTTGGTCTCGCTGATGTAAAGGAGGACATATTGGAATCACAGAATACAATAGATGTGGGTAAAGGGGCTGGAGTTTATACTCACACTAACAAAGTTATTTCTCTTGCAGGATTTAACAAAAATTAAAATCTTTAGAATAGCAATAAGTTGATTTTTATTACTGAAGCTAAAAATAATAAAGGCTGTATGTTACATTGAGTATCATTGCACAAGTCTCAATAGAAGCAATTGCTTATCATTTTCAATGGCTAAAGTAGCAGCTGCATTATGAAGAGACAATGTTGTCTGATGACTGCAAGGAGACTATTTTTTCTCCTTGTAAATTTCCAAAATATTTTTAACTGGTTCTCTAGTTCCCAATCAAAATCATGTTATAACCATAATGCAAACTGTTCCCCAATTCATCGCTCATGTTATATACTTGATGTATTCAAGAGAAAGTTAGACATAGCTCTTAGGGCTAACGGAATCAGGGGATATGGTGAGAAAGCAGGAACAGTGTACTTATTTTGGATGATCACACATGATCATATGGAATGGTGGTGTTGACTCAAAGGTTCAAATGGCCTACTCTTGCACCTAGTTTCTATGTTTCTATATTCATGTCATGGAAACATACATTATAGCAAAACTTTCTGTAGCAAAACATAGCAAAACTTTCTGTAGTTTAGTTGCTTTACATAGAAAGATACAGTTGGAAAACAAATAGCCTCATTCAGTACCGACAACTTTTCTTTTTGCATAATACCCAGTGGTTAAATTCTGACTGTATGTGTTCTTGATTTGGTGGTATGCTACGCCATCTAGTGGTCAGATTATGCAGCACAACTTGGCTATCACATGAGAGTCAAGAATTACTAAAGATTTCAGCATACCCATCCAATCCAGAATATTCTAAAATCTTAGAAAATTTCCTTTCCAAATATGTACCATAAAACAAACAAAAATAAATTTTAAAACATTGGTACCAATTACACAGATGTGGTTCATATATTTGCACAACTCAACCACTGATTTGCAAAACCTTATCCAGTCTGAATGAGGAGCTGGTGTGTTGTGTTCTTCCTTGTAAAGCATTGAGATTTTTTCTCACAATTAATGTACTCACAATTAATGAGCACAGGGAAGAATGCGTAGCATACGGCTCAGGAGGTTAGACAATTTGGACCTGTATTCCTTGGAGGTTAGAAGAATGAAAGTAAATTAATTCAAATTTATAAGATCCTAAGGGAGGCCCTACAAGGTTGGCGTTGAAAGTCACGAACTAGGGAATATTGTTACAGAATTAAGGGGCAGTCATTTAATACGGGGATGAGTAGAAATGTCTCCTCTCACTGGAATACCAGCGGGTAGCGCCAGCAATGGCTGCCTTGCCAACAGTCTGTCTTCATCCATTTCTTCTTTGTTGTTTTATAGTATGTGTTAAATATATGTTTTAGTGTTCTTCAGCTTGTTTTATGTGGGGAATGGGGAAGGTGGTGGGGGAAACTTTTTTAAATCTCTTACCTCGACGGAGATGCGATTTTTTTCCGTATCGTATCTCCGTCCGCACTGCAGCCTAACATCGAGGAGCTGGTGGCCTCTGCTTGAGATCAACTTCGGGAGCTCCAGCTGTGGGAGCCTGCAGACTTAACATCATGGAGCTGGCAATCCCTGCTGGGGATCGACCTTGGAGCTCCAACCGCGGAAGCCTGCGGACTTAAAATCGTGGAGCTCGCGGTCCCTAGTTAGAGTCCGTCTTCGGCAGCTCCAGGCTCCAGGGGCTTCAACTGTCCCCGACACAGAGGCTTCGATCGCCCCGACACGGGTGCTTCGATCGCCGGCTGCGGGAGCTACGATCGCCCCGACTGCAGATGGTTCGACTGCCCCAACCATGGGAGAATAAAGAAGGAAGAAGTTTGGACTTTATTGCCTTCCATCACAGTGAGGAATGGGGGGAATCCGCTGTGGTGGATGTTTATGTTAACTTTTATGTAGTTGTGTGTCCTGTTGCTTTTTTTTAGTATGGCTGTATGGTAAATCAAACATCACTGTACCTTAATTGGTACATGTGACAATAAAAGACCTTGAACTCTCAGCCCCAGAGGGCGATGAAGTTAGATCATTTGATGGGGTGGAGATCAATAAATATTTGAAAGATCAAGGAATTAAGGGGTATGCGGAACAAACACACAAGAGAAATTGTGGCCTGCAAAGATTAGCAATAATGTATTGAATGATGCAACTTGCAGCCTCCTCCTGCCCCCATTTCCATGTATTCTTCTGTTTAATGCTAATCATCATGGCGAACATTAACTTGACAACACAGTTGTCCCGACAACCTGAGTTGTCCAGGATGCTCTGATATATTTCACAACCATTAGTCCAGGAAAGGCCGCACTGCTCCACGATGTTAGGCCGTAATGGAGACGGAGATACGACACGGAAAAAATCACATCCCCGTCGAGGTAAGAGATTGAAAACATTTTCCCCCAAACCCCACAAAAACAAACCTAGAAACACTAAAACATATTTTTAAACACATACTTAAAATAAGAAAACAGAAAGAAAAGACAGACAGACCGTTGGCTAGGCAGCCATCATCGGCGCCCCCCAGTTCAGTTGCATTGAGTATAAGAGTTAAGACGTCACGTTGCAGCTTTATAGGACTTGGGTTAGGCCGCCTATGGAGTATTGTGTGCAGTTCTATCTGTCTATTATAGGAATGATGTGGAGGCTTTGGAGAGGGTGCCGAAGAGGTTTACCTGAATGGAGCCTTGAGTAGAGGGGATTAGCTATAAGGAAAGGTTGGACAACCTTGGGTTGTTTTCTCTGGAGCATCAAAGGCTGAGACGAGACGTGATAAAAATATATAAAATGATGAGAGGCATGGGTAAGATAGACTGTCAGAACCTTTTACCCCAGGATGGAAACGTCAAAGACTAGAGGGCAGTGTTTTAGGGTGAGAGGGGCAAAATTTAAAGGAAATGTACGGGGAAAGTCTTTTTATATAAAGAGTGGTGAGTACCTTGGAACGCGCTGCCTAGGGTGGTGGTGGAGATAGGATAGTGATATTTTAGATAGGCACATGGATATGTAGGGAATGGCGGGATCTGGATCATGTGCAGGCAGAGATTAGTTAACTTGGCATAACATTACATGGACTTTGTGGACCTATACTGATCTTCCACATAACATACCCTCCCATGCGTCATCAGCAAACTTAAATGCTTTATGCTCTGCCCCCGCCCCCACCTCCAATTTATTAATATAAGTCAGAAATAATCAAGGGTTAAGAACTGATCCTCATTCTCACTCACATATATTCTGACACAAAGGGGTTGCAAAGGCAGCCCAAGTATTTGCTATATTATTTGAATGAGTGATTTTTAACTCAGACCACAGGCCAGCTTACAGACCCATCATTCCATCAGCTCTACATTGCATGCAATTCAAATTGGTTGGGAATAAAATGCCACACCACCAGTGAGTGGCATAGTATAGTGACAGAAAGCACACTAGAGGGCAGTAGAAGTGAACAATTGTTCACACATTAAAAAAGTTAAAAACCTTTGGTCACATTCAATTACACTTTTGTGTTGCAAAATTAACATAACCATTAATCTCTGTCTCTCTCTGTGTCACTCTCTCTGTCTCTCTCTCTGTGTGTGTCTCTCTCTCTCTGTGTGTGTCTCTCTCTCTCTCTCTGTCTCTCTCTCTCTCTCTCTCTCTCTCTCTCTCTCTCTCTCTCTCTCTCTCTCTCTCTCTCTCTCTCTCTCTCTCTCTCTCTCTCTCTCTCTCTCTCTCTCTCTCTCCCCCTCTGTCTCTCTCCCTCTGTCTCTCTCCCTCTGTCTCTCTCCCTCTGTCTCTCTCCCTCTCTCTCTGTCTCTCTCTCTCTCTCTCTCTCTCTCTGTCTCTCTCTGTCTCTCTCTCTGTCTCTCTCTATCTTTCTGTGACCGTAAAACACAAATCCTCTATGCTGTGTTCAGAGGTGGCTTGGTTTACTTATTCAATGAGTGAATTAACCACATAAATGACTCGGAAGCTCCTTTATACCTTCTCTTCTGTTGAATCCAATGTTCCCCACATGCACAAGTATTTAAAAACCAGCCTGATAAAAACGTAGTTGGAGGCACATGTTCCCAGCATGTCTCCTAAGTTAGACACAAAAAGCTGGAGCAACTCAGCGGGACAGGCAGCATCTCTGGAATGAAGGAATGCGTGATGTTTTGGGTCGAGACCCTTCTTCAGACTAGTTAGGGATAAGGGAAAAGGAGAGATATATATGATGATGTAGAGAAATAAAGAACAAAGAATGAAAGATATGCAAAAAAATAACGACGATAAAGGAAACAGGCCATTGTAAGCTGTTTGTTGGGTGAAAACGAGAAGCTTGTGTGGGGGAGGGATAGAGAGACAGGGAATACCAGCGTTAGTTGAAGTTAGAGAAATCAATATTCATACCACTGGGCTGTAAGTTGCCCAAGCAAAATATGAGATGCAGTTCCTCCAATTTGCATTTAGACTCACTCTGACAATGGAGGAGACCTGGGGCAGAAAGATCTGTGTGGGAATGGGAAGGAAAATTAAAGTGTTTAGCAACTGAGAGATCGGGTCGGTTCAGGCGGAATGAGCGAAGGTGTTCAGCGAAACGATCGCCAGTCTGCACTTGGTCTTGCCGATGTATAAGAGTCCACATCTTGAACAACGGATACAGTAGATGAGGTTTGAGGAGGTGCAAGTGAACCTCTGCCTAACCTGAAAGGACTGTCGGGGTCCCTGGACAGAGTCGAGGGAGGAGGTATAGGGACAGGTGTTGCATCTGTGGTTGCAGGGAAAGGTGCCTGGGGAGGGGGTGGTTTGGGTGGGAAGGGATGTTAAACAGGGAGTTGTGGAGGGAATGGTCTCTGCGGAAGGCGGAAAGGGGTGGAGATGGGAAGACGTGACTAGTGTTGGGATCCTGTTGGAGGTGGCGAATGTTACGGAGGATTATGTGTTGTATGCGACCGTTGATGGGTTGAAAGGTAAGGACTAGAGGGACTCTGTTGCGACTAGGGAGAGGGGAGGCAAGAGCAGGGCTGTGGGGGTACCGAGGAGACCCTAGTGAGGGCCTCATTTATGATGGGAGAGGGGAACCCCGTTCCCTAAAGAATGAGATTTTGGGGAGAAGGTAAAACTGGGCTGTGCGGGGATGGGAAACAATAAGGTTGGAAGTTGTGGATGGCAGACAAATCAGAGGTGATGAAATCAGAAATGGTTTGCGTGATTATGGCCAGGTGCTCATCTGTGGGATCATGATCCAAGGATGAGTAGGAGGAGGTGTCTGAGAGCTGGCGCCTGGCCTCAGTGCAATAGAGGTCACCGCGCCAGACTTTTTCCACTAAATTTTCCATCACAAATTACCTACCTTGCCGCACCACACCAGTTATCTCAGCATGAGACAAATTGCTAGACGAACTCAGGCAGCATTTGAGGAGGGAATAGACAGATAATGTCTCAGAGTCCCCACCCAAAACTTCACCAGTCCAATCCCTCCTCAGATGCTGCCTGACGAGCTGAGTTCCTCCAGCACCTTGTGTTTTGTACCAAGATTCCAGCATCTGCAGTTCCTTGTGTCTCCAGTTATCTCAGCATAATTGAGGACTTTTCTCGACTCTATCTTGCACTAAACAGTATTTCCTTTGTCATGTATCTGTGCACGGTGGATGGCTTGATTGTAATTATGTATTGTCTCTCCACTGTCTGGATAGCAGGCGACAAAAGCCTGTATCCCAGGTATGTAATAAACTAATTTAAACTAAACAAATCTAAAGATATTGCACAATTTAGGTGGTGAATCTTCATCAGAACACAATGTGCTGTTTGAGGTATGGAGGACCTTTTGCATGTTTCCACTGATTTTGTTTCCGTTCCGGATGCTGCCTGACTCGCTGCACTTCCAGCACTTTGTGCCCTACTTGAAATTTCATATTTGTTAAATCATGCAAATTTGTATTTTATTCATTAGAGATAAGATCCTGCAAATATCACCTCTATTTGCTTCCAGAAAGCAGAAGGGATCATGTTTGAAAAAACAGCTTACCTCTGCGCATTTCTGAAAAGTCAAGTTGAAAGCTGAAGATCCTGTTGCCTTGTTTGTGTTTTCATTGTACTGAAAATATGCAACGTAACTTCACTGTCACGGGTAACAACAACAACAAAATCTCAGAAGTTCAAATAGGAAAATAATGTAAATATTTAGCCTGCTGGTATCAATCTATAGAGGGAGAAACAGTTTATATTTCAGGTTGATGACATTTATTACCCTGAAATGCTGGTATTTATTCACAAAATGCTGGAGTAACTCAGCAGGTCAGGCAGCATCTCAGGAGAGAAGGAATGGGTGACGATTCGGGTCGAGACCCTTCTTCAGACTGATTTTGCTCTACCCTGAAATGCTGACTTGGTTTCTCCCTCCACAGATGCTGCCCGACCTGCTGAGTATTTCTAGCATTTTCTATTTTTCACTTCAGATTTTTGATGCGTACTTCAATGTGATTCACATACGTTGAACATTACATTTTGCATTCATTTATTTTGTTTTATCACATAAATTCCATGAGAGTGAATTTTATTCCCTTTATTAAATTTTTGGGTCGTGATGTGTGAATTCTGTAAGGGCACATTTTTGTTACTTAATAACTGGTAATGTGAGGCTTGCTTGTACAACACAGCAAATCTCTAAATACCAGTTTATTACATTGCACTATGTCTGTAGCTGAGGCCCAGTCTCTTTCAAATGCTGGTTGATTCTATATTCTTCTTGTGGTCCACAACAATTTAATCCTCAATGTTGCATGTCAGAATACTGGTAACCAATACTCCATTTGCCCTATGGACTTAACCTTTTCCAGAATTTATTATTAAATCAAAGGTTGCTTCACTACATTGCCTGCCATTTCCGAAATATGCCAAAAACTGCTCAAAATAGAATATTAATTTTACAATCTTTACAGGTAATCAGCAAGGGAGATAAATTAATTGAATGTGCCGCCTCAAGGTGGCAGCATCTAACATCAAGAATCCTCACCATTCAATCCAGGCCCTCTTCATGCTGCTATTGTCAGGCAGTGGTAACAGAAGCCTCAAGTCCCACAGTGCCAGGTTCAAGAACTGCTACTTTCTTTCAACTATTAGGTCTTGAATCGGCCTGTACAACCATAATCCTACCTCAGCAATAGAACACTGTTGACAACCTCTTGTACCATTGTCGACTTGTTTTTGAATTGTGTTTTACACTAAAGTCTTGTTTATATTCCACAGTCTTACCCTTTTCACTGTCTTGTAGAATTTATGTATCAGGTAGGTTTGTTTGTTGGCTGAGTCTATCTGCTTATGGCATTGCTACAAACAAGACTTTCATTGTTCCTGTACATCACCGTATTTCTGCAGATGACAATAAACTCGACTTGACTTACAATACTGACCTTCTGTTCCACTTTAGTAAATAGTATACAGAAAATTCCATTTATAAAGCCAAGTGTTAAATCATCTTTCAACAGTAAATGAATTATTTGAGTTGCTTCTAGATGCAGTGTAACAATAAATTTGCAAGTTACTGCATTCTGCAACATCTGGAAATTTTACAGAAAATTAATTTCCAATTTATTAACTAACCTTTTTCAATTTCCAGTTCTCAATAAGAATTTTTGACCCAAAATGCTCTCTCTGTTTCACTTTCCAGAGTTCCTGCTGAACCTACATTGGTTCTTTCAATGAACCATCTTTAATAGAATCACAAGGAGGAGATATTGTAATATGTGTTTTCAACAAACATAGCCATGCACCACAAAAACAGAGTATTTGGACATTACTGCATTGCTGTTTGTGTTGGTTTGTATCGACAGACTGGTTGCCACTCTCTCTACATCAGCACAAACTCTGCACTTCATAAAGAATTATCACTCAGTCCATGCACAATCCCCCCACCCAACCAGCCTCACACCTTTACTGCAACAAGTAAATCAAGGTACAAAATGTGTAGGAGGGTCTCAACCCAAAACTTCACCCATTCCTTCTATCCAGAGATGCTGCCTGTCCCGCTGATTACTCTAACTTTTTGTGTCTACCTTTGAATCAAAGTATAAGTCAGGGAACCAGTCCAAACAACATCAAGGGCACTGCTTTAGCTCCCTGAACATTGGTAGATTTTCAATCCATTGAGTATACATTGGGTATGTAAGGAAAGAATTTCACTGTGCCTAGTCACATGTGACAATAAATTATTCCATTCCATTGATATATAACTTTGCTGCACTGACCTTCAACAGGTTCTGTGGTAGTTCCCTTTTCCTTGGGGATTGAAATGGTTTGCTCCATGTAATAAGTGAGAACAGCAATGACTGGCTCCAAGTGCTGCCTGGGGCTACTGAAGATAGAGGATGGTTCAGATGCTCCTGTGATGAAATCCCTAACTCTGCAATGGAAGAAATACATCAGTTGATGCAACAGATTTAGACAACATACTAAATAATGAATAGCTTAAATTGTCAAATTGCTATAAAATTAATATGCCAAAAAAACAATTGCTACTGACAGTCCCAGCACAGTGGTGAAGTTTCAATCAAGATTCTGTGTACAAAAACTTCATGTAATACAAAGAATCGAAAGATGGGTAAGAAACATTATTTGACTTTGATAATTGATCAATCAAGTGAAAACAAAGCCCTTCCCCAACTTTAGAGATTCACTACAGATCTGTTGCCAGAAGCACAAGCAGAAATGTGTAGGAATCTCTCAATCTTGAACAATATGTATAGCTGTGCGATTTAAAAAATAAATCTTGGCAGAACCTAGGAACTGTGAACCAGTTATCATATTGGGAGAATTCTAGCTAAAGATGTGGTTCTTCAATGTAAATCACTGCCTATCGGTAATGATTCCAAACAGAAGGATGAATCTATCATGGGGTTCAATAACAACATCCTGTATTGGTGGGACACCCCAATACTCCAGTATTGGTGGAATAACCCAGCTTATTGGTGGAATATCTCATATGCTGAATTTATCAGGTCTGGCCTGGCACGAGATCAGAGACACCATTAATTGCAAGCAGGATTACAGGCACATCACACTTTATGCAGGGGTTATGTGCTTTAAAAGCGGCATGTAATTCAAAAATGCGTAAATTAAGCATATACGCGACTAAGCTGTCAGCAGTAAATTTAACCAAGTTATTCCAAAATACCAGCATGTAAATCAAGGTTTGGTATTAAAGGAACAAGCACGTTATTTCAAAAATGCATAAATCAAGCATGCTTAAAAGGTAAGGTGCCTTTGCTGGGTTTTTGATTAACGCAAAGTAGAATTTAACTAACTTTTAATAATTATTTCTCATAGGGTTGAAATGTAACCATAAAATGTAATATTAGTCTTTTTATAAATTATTCTTGTTTTAATCTTTTAATTCAATATCATTAGTTTTCAGTGTTACTGAGCGTCAGTGACATTTAAACAACTAAGGTTTCGCACAGATCTTACAGCCAGCTATTTTGAGCTGTCGGGGCATCTGAGGCTGGGATATCCTTATTGTGCTGCCAGAAGTGACTGGATTCTGGGATGCAAAGAGCAAGAGAGATTAACTCTCTGCATCTGGGCCAGGTAATGTTGGGGAGATACTGTTGGATTGGGATCACATGACGCTTATACAAATTCCTTCCATGTTGTGTTCCCTCCCACTGCAATATCGTCATGGCACCTGGATTTTAAATCAATCATGCCCATAATTTAATCTTTTATTTCCAAGCATTGTTGTCATAATTAGAGCATTCAACACAATGCCAAGATTGCATATTAAACGTTATCCTTCTCATTTGCGCAAACTTAAATAGGAGTTTACACTATGCACTTCCTGGATATGGTGCAGCATTACCATAAATTAGCTAAACAGGCTGAGGGAGATACAAGAGCAAACAAGTAGGCAAATTTTTGATGGGCATGAGCATCAGATGCGAAAGAGTAATTTCCAATTACCCAAACATTAACTGGGATATAGACTGAGCCAATAAATAACACGGGGGAGACATGGGAGGGGGAGACATGGGAGGGGGAGACATGGGAGGGGGAGACATGGGAGGGGGAGACATGGGAGGGGGAGACATGGGAGGGGGAGACATGGGAGGGGGAGACATGGGAGGGGGAGACATGGGAGGGGGAGACATGGGAGGGGGAGACGCAGAATTCCTAAAGTGCATTCAGGAGAATTTTTTTTATCCAGCAGTTGGCAACAAGGGAGGGACAATTCTCGATTTGTTTTCGGGAATTAAACTGTTATGGTGGAAGAAATATCAATGGACCATTTTGGTTGCGACAATCCAAATTTGGTTAGATTTATAATTGCTATTCAGTAGAATAAAAACAAAAAAGAAATAAAGGTTCTGAATTGGGAAGGCCACATTTTTGAGATGGAGAAAAGATTTAGCAGAGTGAACTGAAAACAGCTACTTGATGATAAATGTGCAGGAGCAATGGGAGGCAATTAAGAAATGTTAAGTGGTTTGCAGTAAACAAGGAAGGGTGGGACAACCAAATTTAGAGATCCTTGGTTAACAAGCTGCTTGAGGGCAAGAAAAAATAAGAAAGGGAAACATTTAGATAGACAAAAATGCTGGAGTAACTCAGCAGGCCAGACAACATCTCGGGAGAGAAGGAATAGGTGATGTGTCAGACACCAAAAGCTTAATATGCCAGTAAGCCTAAAAGAACAAATAAGGATACCATAGTTAAGATGAACGAGCGTGAAATATTGGGTGGGACAAACATGGATACAGGAAAAGCTAAGGGCTTAAATCATTTTTGAAAATAGATAATTCCCAAGGTCCATGTTGATAAAAGAATGAAGGGAGAAATTGCAGAAGCTGGTCACAATTTCTCAATGGCTTCAGCAGAAGTGCCAGAGAATTGAAGGACTATTAGAAATTGTGTTATATTTGTAACAGGATGGTGTGCATCTGCATTGGGAACCTGGTGACAAGTGCATTCTGATGAGCTTCCTGTTATCCTTGGTGATGCCGTTCATATATTTAGGAAATGTTGTCAGAGTTAGCTATGCAAGTAAAGGCAGTGAATTTCGTCCATGGCTCATATTGCAGTCATAGTGTGTGGATGATGGAGAAAGTATATGTTAATGGTGGTGATTTTACAGTCCCAATCAAGGTTGCTGTTTTGTCCTGGATAGAATGAAGTTTCAGAGTTTAGGTTGGAACTGAACTCATCCAGGCAGAGAGAATGTTTTCCACCACATTGCTGTTGCATCAGTTCGATGTGTAAAAACCTTGAGGTGTCAGGAGATGAATCATAGTCTGGTCCCACACTTTGAATGTTTTGTGATAGTTCATAATAAACCATAATGCATTCACCCTTCACATTAAACAGCATTCAACCATAAAAAGAACGATTATAGATCACTGCAGAAAGGCAACCTAGAGGTGTTATGGTAATAGGCCGATGCAAAACTATTCCAAATCCACTTACCTGGATTTGTGTGTGTAGTGTCATACAAGTTTAAACCCGGTGAATCTGCTGTCGGCCCAGACTGCAGGCAGCTCCAACCTTCTAAACACTTCAAAATTAAAGTGGAAGTACATGATTACTCTGTGGTTCAAATGTTGTTAGTTAGACGCGTTAAAAACTTTCCCCGTCAACGGCAATAGATGGAAGTGTATTAAAAGATTATTGTAGGATTATTGTAGGATTAAAATGGCTCATTGGAGCTCTAATAGAGTGCGTGGGCGCAAATGCGAGTACTGTAGAAAACTAGTTACAATAACATGCAATAAATTATTTAATGGAAAATCTTGAGAAATAACAGGAGAGTAAAACTATCCAGCCAACAACTCATTTCCGAACGAGGAGCTATTTTCAATTTCGCATCTGCTGCAATCAGATAAGAGATATCTTGATGGTGACCCAACAGAGGACACGCTACCTTGTGATCAGTGTCAAGCCCAGTGAAGGGCGCACACTGCTGTTCCCTGGACCGATGACCAAGATGTTTGTTCTCCTCCGGGAAATGGCGTGAACTTGGCTTTGGAAGTTCTTGCAACCTCTTTTCAATTCTTCCATTCACCTGGAACGTCGGTGAAGGTGGCTTGAAAGCATTCGTCAGCGATTGCATGGTACCCGCCATCGCTGAACTGTGCAGAGTGTGGCTGAGTGCAGTAAACAGGAGTAGAGAGACATTGAGTTTCATGACACACGGCTCACTCGGTTAAAGTATCATTACATGGTCCACACAGCGCAACTCAGCGGGAGGGCAGTGGCTAACTTGCCGTGTGATTAAAGTAAAAGCAGATAATCCCTAAAACACACATCAGGCCGGACGGAGACAGAACTAGAGTTCAAGTCTCAAGCCATCATGAAGTTGCCAAGTCCTCAGTGTTTCCCCAGACATTGGTCCCAATGATGAATGAAACATCCCGCACACAGTTGCACAAGTGGGTCCTGGGCAGCCTTGCAGTTTAGATCGAGTGCATTATGTCCTCGGGTTTCTCCTCCTGCTCTGGAGAGTGAGGCTGGGCATTGCAGGCCTCGCTAAAGCCCAGCGCTGCTAGTTGAACACACAGCTTCATCCTGGACTTGTGCACAATGCAGCCATTGCCCGGTCCCGGGAGCGCTCGGTCCCGCCCCTCGCACAGAGCGATTGGCTGCATCCCCCAAATCCGCCAAAGTGATTGGTTGACAGCTGCGCCTTGTGTATGGCCAGTCCAGCTGTCAATTCGCTGGCCGAAGAGGATTCCGGGCGATGTAGTCCTATTCTCGGGATTGTGGGTATTTTCCTATTGGGCAGAGCGTGAGAATAACTACAGCTCCCGGCATGCATTGCCCACCGCTGGAAGTTCGGACAAGTCTGCAGAGTTGAGGAATGTCCTGGTGATTGTGAATCGCTGGCAAATTTTCTCTTTTGTGGATGGGTGGTTGCATGTGGCTGGTGCAACGATTTTTTTTCACACGCAGTGTAGAATTAAAAACGATGTGATTCTATTTTCGTTTGGAATGAAGAAAAACAACATAAAGAAAGACCACCCAAGGGGATTTTTCAGGTCGATTACAGATTTCTGCAGATGCGAGGCTGGGCGGCCGCAGAGAGCGGACAAATGTCGAATGAAAGGGTGAAAAGAAAACACCCCGAAGATCCCAGACCTTTTAGATATGCATAGGAAAACGTTTACATTTATATCGTGCATTTCACGTCCATTCTCAGGATGTCCCACATTGGACGACAGGCAATTAATGTAGTTCTGTTTCTACGAAATTCGACTGATTCCAGTGTTTATTTTGTGTGGGCGTCGTCACGGCTGTGGATAATAACAGGGCTGTTGAGAGTTTCAGCTCCTTGAGTGAAGGGCAGTCCTTGCCATTCAATGTGCATGGAGGAACTGCAGATACTGCTTTAAACCGAAGATAGACACAAAGTGCTGGAGTAACTCAGCGGGACAGGCAGCATCTCTGGAGAAAAGGAATAGGTTTCGGGTCGAGATCATTCAATGTTGCAATGACTCGGACCAACTCTGGCCTCGATTCCTGTGCGGTGCGAACGGTGCTTGCTGTCGCGTCCAGCGAGGTGCAGTTTGACACCGGGTTACTGGCCACTGCTGTGGTGCTGGGCGTCATCCTGGGTGCCATTGGGGCAGTTCTGTTTTACGTGTTTGTTTTGGAATCCGTCTTGCAAAGAAAGGTAATCTCTCATCATTTTTTTAAAAAAACATATAAAAGGTTTTGACTGCGTTAAGCAACAGTTTACTCAATTACAAAGGAATGGTGAAGAAAGCACAGTTCGCATTTTAGACGGATAGAACGGTACATGAACAGGAACAATGTTTGTGCCGAGCATGATATCAAGTTAAACTGATTTCCACTGCCTGTACGTGACCCAGATCCCTCTATTCCCTGCACATTCATGTGTCTATCTAAAAGCCTCTTAATCGCCAACATTGTACCTGCCTCTATTACCACCCCCTGGCAATGTGTTCCAGCCTGCACCACTATCTGTTTAAAAAGATTTGCCCCACACATC
The DNA here is from genome assembly GCF_053455715.1 of Rhinoraja longicauda. Classification (NCBI taxonomy): domain Eukaryota; kingdom Metazoa; phylum Chordata; class Chondrichthyes; order Rajiformes; family Arhynchobatidae; genus Rhinoraja; species Rhinoraja longicauda. The sequence continues at coordinate 108,410,936 of NC_135953.1, forward strand.
TTCAAATTTTGCCCCTCTCACCTTGAAGCTGTGCTCTCTGGACTTTGATGCTTCCATCTTGAGGGGGGAGGTGGTTGGGGGGTTCTGACTTTTTCCCTTGTCTATGCCTCTCATCATTTGATGTGCTTCTATCACGTCTCCCCTCAACTTCTGATGTTCCAGAGAAAACAAATCCAAGTCTATCCAACCTCTCCCTGTAGCTGAAACCCTCCAATCCTGGCAGCATTCTGGTGAACCTTCTCTGTACCCTCTCCAAAGCATTCCACATCTTTCCTGTAGTGGAGCAATCAAACCTGCATGCATTATTTGAAATGCTGCCTAATCAAAGTCACATAAAGCTGTATCATGAGTTCCTGGTCCTTCTACTTAATGCCCCTGGCAATGAGGGCAAGCATACTATATGCCACCTTCACCACCCTATCTACTTGTACTATCGCCTTCAGTAAGCTATGCACTCGGGCTCCGAGATCCCTCTGCACATCACTGCTGTTAAGGATCTTACCAATAACTACACTTCTGACTTGCATTCAACCTCCCAAAGTGCAACACCTCAGATTTGCTTGGGTTAAACTCCATCTGCTATTTCTCCACCCTTTTCTGCAGCTTATTTATATTTCACTATCTTCTGACAGCATTCCTCACAATCTGCAACTCCTTTAATTTTGGTGTCATCAGTAAAAGTACTCGTCAACCTATCTACGAGTCGGTTGTTTATATACATCGCAAACAGCAGAGGTCTTAGCACAGATCCCTGAGGAGCTCTACTGGTCACAGACCTCCAGCCAGAATATCTTCCTGCCACCACAACCTATCTTCTCTCTGGGAATAAGCCAGATCGAATCCATACTACCAAGTCATTGCGAATCCCATCATAGAAACATAGGTGCAGGAGTAGACCATTCGGCCCTTCGAGCCAGCACCGCCATTTAATATGTTCATGGCTAATCATCCAAGATCAGTACCCCGTTCTGGCTTTTTCCCCCATATCCCTTTAGACCTAAATCTAACTCTCTCTTGAACACATCCAGTGAATTGGCCTCCACTGCCTTCTGTGACAGAAAATTCCACAGATTCACAACTCTCTGGGTGAAAACGTTTTTCCTCATCTCAGTCCTAAATGGCCTACCCCTTATTCTTAATCATTAGTCCTGTTAATATTCTGGATCAGCCTACCATGAGGAACTTTATTAAAAGCTTTACTAAAATCCACAGGTACAACATCCACCATTGTACCTTCATGAATCTTTGTTTTCATTTTAAATGTTGGTCCATTTAGTCTTTTTTTTTTCAGCGAATGTGTTCAGATGGAAATGAGGACAGTTCCTATTCTGACGATATCCAGAGTTATGACAGCAACTCTGAGACACCAATGGAAAGAACAAAAGCAGGAGCTTCCGTTCTTCAAGAGGTGGGATGCTTTCCTTCCATTTTTCTCTTAATTTGCTATTCTGGAGAGGAATTCTTTGATGCTTTATAGCATGAGTATTTTGCTGTAATTCAATATCCAAAGTAATGAGAGGACATCCTTATCTTTTGCTCACCAATGATAATTTTGACACTGAGTTCTTATTCCCATTGGCCAGGCAGAAAATAGATCTGCCAGGGTGTGGGTGGGTTGAAGCATGATTAACTTGGACCCTATGCATAGCATCCCAAATCAGTCCTTAAATGTTGTTGTAAAATAACTTTCTAAAACAAATTAAAACATTCGGCGCGGTGGCCCAGAAGTAGAGTTGCTGCCTTGCAGCACCAGAGACCCGGGTTCGATCCTGACTATGGGTGTTGTCTGTACGGAGTTCATACGCTCGCCCCGTGACCGCGTGGATTTTCTCTGGGTGCTCTGGTTTCCTCCCACATTCCTTACATGTAGGTTAATTGGCTTCGGTAAAAAAAAATGTAAATTGTTCCTAGTGTGTAGGATAGTGGAAATGCTGGTCGGCACGGATTCGGTGGGCCGAAGGGCCTGTTTCCGTGCTGTATCTCTAAACTAAATTAAATTCAATCTGCAATGAATTCCTTTATAAATTCATAGCAAATAAATCAATTATTTAAACGACTAAATTATCAAAATAGGACCATTGTGCAAAGACTGGCATGTTCTTTTTAAAATGGAGTCTGTTCCTTGGTGATGCCAAGTTGCTGATGGACTGGGACTTTAGGAAATAATTGAATTTGTTGGAATATACAATTGTAGGCCAGAGATATAGAATTGTCTTGGTGCTGTTGCTGTATTCAATGATTATATAATGATTATAAAAAGATTGGTGCAAAGACTAGAAATTAAAAACTTTAATAGTAGAATGTATGATGATATGCTAATATATTTTACTCTACAGGAAGATGAATTGTCAATCAACAGTAATATAGCTGCTTTTGCACTGAAAGCAAGAGTCATATATCCCATTAATCAAAAATTTAGGGTAAGTGATGCAGTTATTGTTATAAACGATAACAAATATTGCCATTCAACAACCATCTGATTGTTCTTTTACTTTGCATCCATGTATCGGAATGGTTACCTCTGTTATTTTGTAGACTGATAATCTACTTTTACTCCTAGAAAAGGTTATTTGGAAATCTGTGTACACGATTAGTTAATTTATATTTGACCTAAATTTGAAATAATCATAATGAACAGCCTGATTTTCCAAGTTAAATGGTCAAAACTCAAAAATGGAGATCGCCACATAGGAAACCAGAAAATAGGAGAAGGAATAGACTCTCCAATCCATCAATCCTGGTATAATAATCCCAATACCATATTATCATTCTTTCCCCTTATCCCTCAATGCCTTTCATGTTTAGAAATTAATCTATACTTAACAACCTGGAAACGTGTGAGAAAGAAGTCTACCAGTTTATCAACCTCTGAGTAAAGAGATTTCTCATCCATTCAAAGAAACCACATGGGATAACTTTTTATTTCATAATAAGTCTTAATTTTTTTAAGTTTATTAATTTATCACCATGTTGCAATAATGTCACACTTAATTATTAATAACCATGCGATTTATTGCAGCCCCTAGCAGATGGCTCATCCAACCCTTCTCTATTAGAGAACTTGAGACAGAAAGATCATAGCAAAACAGTAAAAGAAGATATTGCTTTAACTGAATCGGAGTCACCCAGTCGAATGGATGAAAGAGATTATTATTACTTTCAAAGGAATTATTCACCACAGGATCCTAAAGCATATAATGAGGATGAAATGGTTTTAATGGTAAACATTTTTCCAGAAATACTGGCCTATTCAAGGTAAATTATTTTATATGTTTACTCAGTATATATGTGTGGCTGTAGGCAGGCGTTAAATGAGGATGTGCAAGTTTAGTCTTGAAGTGAAACAGAGTTGGACAATGCTAATATGATTTGGTCCTCAAGTTGACTAAGTTGTATTATAGATTCCACTTTAAGGTGAAGAAAACTTAGAGGATGTGGATTAATTAAAACACAAAGTAATGGAGTAACTCAGCGAGTCGGGCAACAACTCTGGAAGACATGAATAGGCAATGTTTTGAGTCACAGAACATAGACCAATACAGCATGGGAATGGGCCCTTCAGCCCACAATGTTTGTGCTCTGCACATTTCTGTTAAACATTTTCCCTCTCACCTTATACCTATGTTCTCCAGTGTTGGACATTTCCACCCTGGAAGAAAGGCTCTGACTGTCTACCCTATCTATGCCTCATCATTTTACATACTTTTATCAAGTCTCGCCTCAATCTCCGACATTCCAGAGAAAACAATCCAAGTTTATGCAACTTGCACCTGTAGCTGAAACCCTCTAATTCAGGCAGCATTCTGGTAAAACTCCACTGCACCTTCCCCAAAGCCTCATATTTTCCTGTAATGGGGTGATCCGATCTGCACACAATATTCCAAATGCTGCCTAATCAAAGTCCTATAGAGCTGCATCATGACATCGTGACTCTTATATTCAATGCCGCTCACCCAGAAGGTAAGCAAACTGTATGCCACCTTTATTACCCTATCTACTTGTGCTGCCACCTTCAATGAGCATTGAACTTAGACACCAAGATCCCTCTGCACGTCAATGCTGTTAAGGGTCTTGCCATTAACTGTATACTTCAATTTAACCTTCCAAAGGCAACATCTCACACTTGTTTGGGTTAAACACCATCTATCATTTTTCCGCCCATTTCTGCAGTTGATCTATATCCCGCTGTATCGTCTGAGAGCCACTGTCTGCAACTCCTGCAATTTTGGGGTTGTCAGCAAACCTTCTCCCCCAACTCATCTAAAATTATGTCCATATATGTCATATATATAAATATCACAAACAATAGAGGTCCTGGCACAGATCCCTGCAGAACTTCAATAGTCACAGACCTCCAGCCAGAATATCTCCCTACCACCACAATCCTCTACCTTCTATGAATAGAGTCGGGTCCCTTTTGACCAAAAATATCAGTCTGAAGTGGGGTCCTGACTTGGAAAGCCACCTATCCATGTCTTCTAGAGATGCTGTCTGACCTGCTGAGTGCTCCAGCACATTTTTTTGTCTTTGCAAACCAGCATCTGCAGTTCCTTGTGTGTTGATTAATTAAAAGTTGTGCAGACTTGTTTAATGGAGCCTTCATTTTTAAGTAATGGCGAAGACGTTCCACCAAAATTTGACGAGAGATTAACTGGGCTAATCTCTAAAAGGAATGCGTGGCTCAGATTTCTGTTTGGCAGAGGTCCTGTTCATGATGGGCTGTTAGGGTGACACCAGCCTCCATAGATCTTCCCGCTCTTGGGTTGAGAAATCTGTCCAGTGAACTTGCAGCTGGTCATTTGGTCCATTGAACTGGATCAAAGTCAGAGAAATTGGTTGATAAGAAAAAAAAAGGCTCAAATGTTTATATTTATTTAATTGTGGCACCACAGCCAGGCTGTGCCAACATGACGATCACATAACTCGGGCTGCCCTATGTCATGTGATGTGCTAGTACATGGTTCTAAGTCTCAAGTTTAGACTGCCCCTCAAACCATGATGTAGAAAACAGTATGATCTAGGTGGACTGTTAATAAACTTGGAATTAACTCCATGGGAAGGTTTCTAGCTGTTCAGACTTTATTTAATATTGTTCAGTGTTGTTCATTTGCATGTAATACATCCTTTCTTCATATTTGACAGTCCTCAGGCTGACCTTGGTCTACACAGACTTAGCCTGCAAGGTCTGAGACAATTGGATGCAGAAATGTATCAGGAAAAATGCTCGGTATGTATGTCTTCACTTCCCAAGGTTTGTAAAGTGAAAGTTAAATATCTAAACAAAAAAAATTGTGATGATTATGTTGGTTAAAATTAAATATGGCAAACTCCTCGCTGAGACTTATCATTCCAGATTCCTGGACAGAAATATTGCCAGAACAATGCTCTTGGATTTCACCCTATAGAGCTGAAAGACAGCTTGTTACAGGGTCCCATCATGCTTAACCTACTGTGATTATGTAGTAACCTCTCACGCAACATTCTAGACTGCAATCTTCTATGTATATATGGCAATTTAGATTGCACCACAAGTTACACTGCACAATCAGATTGTATATAGGAAAAACTGATTCACAGATGCTACTATTGCATATGTCAAATCTTTACTACTCAGGAGATCTGAATTCATCCATTTCTTTTCTTTAGATGTTTCTTCAGTTATTAAGAATAGAACTGAATAATTTGTATTTAAGGGAGAAAATTGATGAAAATTTCTACAGGGATTTTCTTTCCAATCAAGAGAAGGTAATACTCAATCATACAATTTCTTGTTAGCTTTATCAGAGTGAATAACCATTAATTATTTGTTTTAATGTACGAGTGTAGCATTGTGTGTGTTTATGTATAATCTGCATGGATGTATATGTGTGTATATATATATATATGTATTTATGCACATGCGTATACACGTGTGTGTGTACATATATATATATATATATATATATATATATATATATATCACGTGTGTGCGTTTGTGGCTAGCATCCTGTTAATTCAAGTGGAATGTTTTATTCCCAGCTGCTTTGTTTTAATTGGATTAAAACATTTTATTTCACATTATTATAATCCATGCTCCACTGCGACTAGCAAGTCTCAGGGGAGCAGATGAACTAGGGTCATGGTGACTCTCAGGGGAATGGGAACCATGTCCTGATAAATCTTAAAGGAGAGTGTTACCCAGTGAATCAGATGTCAAACCATCGAGATTTCCAAACTGACAACAGCCCATTATCAGAATTTTGTAATACTCCAGCTGTGCCCTAACAAAAGTTGCACCAAAGCTCCCTGTCCTTGCATTCTACACTCTGGCTAATGATGGCAAGTATCCCGCTGGCCTTTTTCACCATCTAATCTATTGCCATCTTTAATACTATCCAGGCCTTCTTCATTCATTATGAATGTCCTATCTTGAAACTCAATTATGGTCACTGTCACCTAAAATGGTCTCCCACTATTTGTCTCCCTATATTCCCTCCTGCCCAATCTCTAGCCTCACTATGTACTGGCTTAAAAATATCTCCTGGGTGTCCTTAAAAATTCAATGGAGGAAGTTGAAATCCCTTACTGCTGTAACCCTTATGTGATTTGTGTAAAATCTATTCCTGTTTCTCCTGCTGACTATTCTGAAGCAAATATATCCTGAGCAAAGTGATCATCCCCATTTTGTTCTAAAATGGGAAGTTTCTTGGTCCGAGAGCAGGGTGAAATTGTATAAAGTGAAAATGAACATCATTTTAGACATAATTAGATCAGTCAATATTATAAGGAATCTATTGTAGCTGAGAAAACAAACTTCAAGTAAATTATTTTGTTTGATAGATTGACAGTTCATCAGTGATGGGCCTTTAAATGTACCCAGTAACAATTGATTAAAACCATTCTAATTGAAAGGAACTGAAAGAACTGGTGAAGAAACATCAGCCAATGTTGTCAAATGCAGCTGACGAGAAAGACTCTGAGCACCATTGTACTTTGGAAGAAACTGAAAGGGATGAACATGATTATTTTCAGTGTGCCATACAACAGGTAATACTTGCATGTGTACGGGTAGTTTCATAATGCAGGAATTGGACCACTACACCATCTGTGCAAGACAAGTGTGATGACTTGCCTGTATGAGATTGGGTTATTTAATTAATTTGAACATTCTCCTGGCATACACAACAGATGCATGAGGAATATCTAATGGGATAAATCTCCTTTCATAGAACTTAGTGCAGCGCCGCACAGGATTGTGCCCTATGACCCACAATGTCTGTGGCGAACATAATGCCAAGATAAACTAATCTCACCTGCCTGCACATGATCCAGACCCATCCATTCCCTGCATAACCAAGTGCATATCTTTACAAAGGTTAACATTTTGGTCACTAAATGCAAGACTGCCTCGGAGAAACAGTGAGCAGGAAACTGAAAAGACCTATCTTGCCTATTTAGACAAAAGGAATCTGTGGGTAAATTGCAGGGTAACATGATTTCCAAAACCCTTTATGTTTCCACTAGCGGGAGAATCTATGACTAGAGGTCATAGAATTAAAGGATGTTCTTTTAGGAAGATGAAGAGGAATTTCTTTAGTCAGAGGGTGGTGAATCTGTGGAATTATTTGCCACAGAAGGCTGTGGAGACAAAGTCCTTGGATATATTTAATGCAGGGAAAGATAGATTCTTGATTAGTAGGGTGCCAAGGATTATGGGATGAAGGCAGGAGAATGTGGTTAGGAGGGAGAGATAGATCAGCCATGATTGAATAGCAGAGTAGACTTGATGGGCTGAATGGCCAATTCTGGTCCTATCACTTATGATCTTTATCATGGTAGATAAGCAGCAAATATGCTAATTCATATTGCCACTTTTGGAACTCCAATTCATGCAACTTCTAAGTCATATTTTCTCATGATGTACAGAAGACAGATAATTTAAGGATTCATCTATTAACTAAAACTCTTGTATGTTTGTCCTGAACTACAGCCAAAACAGTACACGATAGCGGGACAATTTTAGGTCCACCTTACTCACCGTCATCCCTTTGGTGCTAATGGAAGAAGTTTCATTGAAATCGGTGTTATATTTTAAAAGTTATTCACATTTTAAAGTTTAAATCTATCTCCTAGGGAGGGAGGGGGGGAGGATAAGGGGGGATGGAGGGAAGGGGGGGGAGGTAAGGGGAGGGGGGGGAGGAGAGGGTGCTGCACCAATGCAGGAGAGGTTTGGGCGCAACGGGTCCACTTGGTCTAGTTTATCATTATTTGACTGTCCTTCAGATGACTGGATTCTTCCAGCAAACCGAACGCCCCCATTTCTTCCTGCTGAATCATTCTGAGCTTCCTAAAATCACCGTGGAGGCGGTAATGGAGAACATACGTGAAAAAATGTCGCAGGTCGAGAGTCAGTTAACTGATGTTCTGACTTTGCAAGTCACGGTATGTGGTAATAATGAATTATTCCCAATATATGGAAGTTTTAATCCATAGTTTTGCAGCAACGACAAGTTCACCTGCAGCTTTTAACCAGGCTGTTAATTTACAGAGATTTTTTCCCTGTGATTTGACCTATGGTGTGGTAAACTCGAGAGTGCACAATGAAACATGCCCTCGGAACATTGACTAAGGGAAATTTTGTGGACCAGTAAGAGTAGGATAATTCCTCTTGCTTCTCCATTTGTGCAAGAATGCTGCTGTTGACTGCTCCTCTCCACTAATGCTGCGCCCAAGGAAAAGCATATCATCTTGTTAAAGTTCTTTACAGCTCTTGATAGCAAAGCTGTTGGTCATGAGCATGTAATTAATCACTTCATACCCACGTAGCTAGGATTGTCTGTGTTGCACGTGTCTAGGCTGACTTGGAGTAACCAAATCTAACCTTTTTTCTGCATAAAATATTGAACAAATGTATTGAAATAAAAATTAACTCTACGGGTCGGGCAACATCTGTGGATGGAATGGACAAATTATGTTTTGTGTCAGGACCCTTCTTCAGTTCCTCCAGCACTTTGTGCAGAGTATTGTGTCTCTAAAAATATTCAAATTGAGCAACAGCAAGCAAGTTGAATGAAAGCATTGCTAATCTTTCCATCACTTTAAGTCATACTGATCTTTATATAAGGAAAGTGAAGCATTGTTTTCTTAATTGGAGGTGGAAAAATGCTTACCTTTGATGTAATTTACTAACCTTAAAAAAATATATTGAAATACCTGCTCCAGTTTCTCAATTTAAACTTTTAATTTGGAGATGACTGCCAGCAATAGTTGGGTTCAAATATTGCTCGACCACTCTAGGTTGAGGTCTTAGAAAAGTTTTAGAAAAGCACTGCAACCACCTTAGCTCAGCAACTAATCCTTATTCTGCAGATGTGCAACAATGTTGCATAACCACATGCTTGATAAAGGTTTATATGATGTGCATGAGAAGTTAAACTATTCCAATCATTTAGCTACGCTTCATTTGGTACATTATCTTTATGTAGAGACACAGCACGGAAACAGGCCCTTTGGCCCACCGACCAGCGATCCCGCATACCAACAATATCCTACACACTAGGGAAAATTCACAATTATACCAAGTCAATTAACCTACAAACTTGTACTTCTTTGGAGTGTGGGAGGAAACCGGAGATGCCGAGAAAACCCACGCAGGTCACAGGGAGAACGTACAAACTCCGTACAGACAAACACTCGTAGTCAGGTTCGAACCCAGGTCCCTAGCGCTGTAAGGCAGCAACTGTACCGCTGCACCGCCCTTGTACTGTTGTTTGTTGTTATGTATGCTAATGTTATGTTTTCTAATAGGTTATTCTGGATAAGGTGATGCGTTGGAAATTCATGGCAAAAAGCTTTCAATTACTCAAGTGGCTTGCTCAGCAGGAAAGCAAAAACATATTGAAGATGGTGACATCTGTTCTGGACATTCTCGCCACAGATGGTAAATTGGCATCTTGGCAAAAAGAAGAGATAACAGCCAGATTACAAAATTTGTTTCAGGGTTATGTGAACACTTTAAATAATGGTAAGTCTACGCTGGGGCTCTGATTAATATGTTTAAATCTATGTTGGCCACAGGTAAGATACCAGATGTTTCTTATACCCTTATTCAAAAAGGGCAGCAGGGATAACTCGTGTAATTACAGGCCTGCGTGTCTAACGTAAGTGGTAGGGAAGTTATTGGGAAAAACATCCTAAGGACTGGATTAACTTACATTTGGAGAAACAAATAATTTTATCAAGTTGAGTTTATTATCCTATGCAAAAATAAGGCAAGGTTACAGGTATGATGAAAATCTTCTTGCAGCAGCATCACAGGCACATAGACTCAGACATCACACAAACGTTACTGGAGTTTATCTTGCACTAAATATCAGTCACGTTATTCCCTTTACCATGCATTTGTACACTGTGGATGACTCGATTGTAATCATGTATTGCTTTCTGCTGGTAGACACAAAATGCTGGAGTGTCTCTTCAGCGGGACAGTCAGCATCTCTGGAGAGAAGGAATGGGTGACTTTCGGGTCAACATCCTCCTTGAGACTGATGTCAGGGGAGGGGGTGGAACAGAGATAAAATGTAGTCAGAGACAGTAAGACTGGTGGGAGAACTGGGAAGGGGAGGGGATGGAGAGAGAGAGAAAGCAAAGGCCATTTGAAAAAAGAGGTCAATGTTCATACTGCTGGGGTGTAAACTATGCAAGTGAAATGTGAGGTGCTTTTGCTCAAATTTGCGCTGGGCCTCACTCTGACAATGCAGGAGGCCCAGGACAGAAAGGTCAGATTGGGAATGGGAGGGGGAGTTGAAGTGCTGAGCAACCGGGAGATCAGGTAAGTTAATTCGGACTTAGCAGAGGTGTTCGGCGAAATGATTGTCGAGCCTGTGCTCGGTCTCGCCGATGTAGAGAACTAAACTCAAACATAAATAATCCATAAACATATATTATACAAAACAGTGTAAAAGGAAAAAAACTCCGATAGATGTTTCAGTTTAGCTTATTGTCACGTGTACCGAGGTACAGTGAAAAGCTTTTGTTGCATGCTAACCAGTCAACAGAAAGACAATACATGATGACAATCAAGCCATTCACAGTCTACAGATACATGAGAAAGGGAATAACATGAATAACATTTAGTGCAGGATAAAGCCAGAAAAGTCCTAGCAAAGATAGTCTAAGCATCTCCAACGAGGTACATAGAAGTTCAGGACCCTCTCTGGTTGCGGTAGGATGGTTCAGTTGCCTGATAACAGCTGGAAACAAACTGTCCCTGCATCTGGAGCTGTGCATTTTAACACTTCTATACCTTTTGCCTGATGGGAGAGGAGAAGAGGGAGTGGCCAGGGTGCAACTCGTTCTTGATTATGCTAGTGGCCTTCCTGAGGCAGCGTGAGTCAATGGAAGGGAAGATGGTTTGTGTTATGGTCTGGGCTGCGTCCACAATTCTCTGCAATTTCTTGCAGTTTTGGATGAAGCTGTTCCCATACCATGCTGGGATGCATCCTGATAAATTGCTTTCTATGGTGCACCTGTGGAAGTTAGTGAGAGTTGTTGAGGACATGCCAACCTTCCTAATCCTTCTCAGGAAAAGAGTAGAGATATTAATGAAAAACAATTCTACAGCAAGTTCATGTAGTGCAAGGGGTGGTCGGTAGTGTTCTGTTGCTGCAACAGGATAAATCCAGGATAGAAAGGGTTTGGTATTTCCACTGTGCTTATGATTTATTTCTGTTGTGTGTTGTGAAGAGCCCTTATCCGACGAATGGTGGTTTTAGCTTTTTAAACCATTGACTTCTGTTTGTATCATTCCAGAGGATAGTACAGAAATTGCAGAGCAAATAACCTTTGCTCCTTAAAACAGTTGTGTGAACTTGCACCTGCATATTCCTTTTAGAATTTTCCAAGCAGACCAAAGGCATCATTTCGGGAATGAAGAGACGGCGCAGGACTCTGATGAAGAGACTTGAAGAGACACAAAGCAAGGATGCTAGGATTCAGATGGACAGAGCTAGGCAAATAATTGCTCCAGATGATTTTATTAAGGTCAGACTGAAAATAGATTTGAGATTAGAAAGCGTGCATTTAACATGTTGATGCAACTTTGTTTGCAGCATGGAAGAGGTGAACAGCAAAGGAATCACTTTCCAGTAGACTCCATCAGCATTGAACCCACATATTTAGCAATTCACCTAATACTGTCCGTGCCAGTTTTATTTTGCAAAAGGCAAAATATTGACTCGAGAACATATTCAATAATCGATTGATGACTTGGGTGCGAGGGTGGCTATCCCATGCTAGCGATTGTATCATTTGGAAAGCAGAAATTGTTGAGTTCCCCTGATACAAAGGGAGTCAGAAACTTGGTTCCCCCTATGTTCCAACACTACCTGTGAGCTGTGATGTCTTATGGTTCCCTGCTGGTAAGTCCACGGGCTGGCAAAGGAAGAATAGGAAGGGAACAAACGTGAAGCTGCAGCTGCCCTCCACATTACTGTAGTCCACACTTTAAAGTTTGGCAGCTGCTTGTTAGCAGAAAATGGTATAAAACCAGAAGAACAGTCCTAAAGCTTGCATTCAACAATTTCTATGTCATAGGTGCAGTCATGGTAGGAAATGTAAATGTCTCATTCCTTTTTGTCTTGGGAGCTGCTGATTTCCCATGAAATTGCTCCTTTTTCCCCTTGTTTTGTGTCATAGACAGGCAAACATAGACCACTCTCAGCCCCTTGCATCTGTGTCGTAATTCTCTAATGCTACCTTTTCTTCACCATATGTTGTTGATCGTACTATGTATGCCTTTGTGATCTTATGCAGACAAATGTAAACTCTCATATTCCCAGCATTTATTAATGCGGAATACTCATGTAACCAGCAAACAATTCAAGGAAATTTGTGAAATTTCATAAAACGTTTAGCTGTTTTGTCATGCAAAAGAGACCAAACAGTACATTTAATTTTGTATTATTTAAAATGAGTGTAGACATTTTTAGTGTGTACTTTTACACGAGGGCAGTGCACTTGTATGCTGATTATCAGCAACTCTTTTTGAAGATTGACGCAGCATATAATAGGAAGTAGTCATTTGATTTGTTATTGTGATTTTTTATGTTAATACTGTTTAACCGAAAAATAAAGAATTGCACTCTAAAATATTGTTGAAAGAGTAAGGAGCTGGCATGTAGTTTGGCAATTTATTTAAAGGCTAATGCATAAAATACTAGGGTGTGATGTAGTTACATTTTTGGAGCAATTCTCATGCAATCAGCAACACTCCATTCCACATAGATGCCAGGCGGTTGTATGTAATGATTCCTAATGTTAATGATTCCATGCGAAGAAGAATTGCAATATATTAGTGAAACTATTCGTAAAATCTAAACCTCCAATACTTTTGTCCGCAAACAGAAAAGGCCAAAGTGGAAAGGTGAAGGTGGTGTTTGTCATTGTTGTTTATGTGCAGGATTTCATTCTTTAAAAAGGGACAGCATTTTCATCTGCTAGTTCTGCTGAGGCAATATTGATGCTGTTTTAAAAAAGTAATACCCATTCATGTGGTTCTTGTGCAAACGCTATATGTTCGGAATCTGACTTAGCAAGTAGGTTGAATGAAAGTAGAGGAGTATTGTAGTACAGTGCATAATAATATCACTTTGGACTAGATAGAATTATCATGAACTTGAGGACCGCCACAGGCAGAGCCGTTGTGACGTGGAGGATGAAGAGGATCATAAAGGTGCCATGGCAGTTACTGAGCTGTGGAAGGTGAGCTCCAATGCATACCCTTACAGCTCTAATTAATATGTGTAGGAAAATAACTGCAGATGCTGGTACAAATCGAAGGTAACGCAAAATGCTGGAGTAACTCAGCGGGTCAGGCAGCATCTCTGGAGAGAAGGAATGGGTGACGTTTTGGGTCGAGACCCTTCTTCAGACCTCTAATTAATATGGTTTTCACTTTTTGTACATCTTTCTAAACTATTTAGAGGTTGAATATAAGAACAGTTGTAGTTTAATTATCAGGATTATTTTGCAGCAGAAGCCTGAAAAGATTTTAAGTTTGGAGGGAAACATTTGTGATCAAAGAGGGAAGGTTATTGCAATTTTATTTTTCTCCAGTGGGAGAAGCTGAAGGAATCGCGGCTCTTCTGGTCTTTTAATAATAATAATAATAATGCATTACATTTATATAGCGCTTTTCATATACTCAAAGACGCTTTACAGGGATTTAGAGAACATAGGGAAGTGAATAAATAGATAAATAAGTAAACGAACAGAGAAAGGAGACAGAAGGTGAGGTGATCTTCAGTGGTTGAAGGCAGTACTGAACAGGTGAGACTTCAGTGATGTTTTGAATGTGGTGAGTGTGGAGGAGTCTCTGACGGTTTGGGGTAGTGAGTTCCATAGGGTGGGAGCAGCGATGGAGAAAGCCCTGTCCCCCGAGGATCTGAGTTTGGTCCAGATGTGGGGGGATAGGAGATTGGCAGCAGCAGAGCGGAGGGTGCAGGTGGGAGTGTGCCTGTGGAGGAGGCACTTTATTGACTTTATTGACTTCAATGCCTACTCAACGTGTACTCTATTTTCATGTTTCATATATTTGATTAAAGTTGCGAACTGCTAGCCTTAATTTTTTTTTAACAATTTAAATTTTAAATGCGCAATAGTTCATGAACCATCTCTGGAAACAAAATTAACATTTCATGTCAATGACCTTTCATCAGATGGAAATTAAACATGTTTTAAATTGCAGTGAACCGGAAGTGAAGATGGTTGTCTGTGATAGGATGGAGGTTGAGAGATACTGCATGGCATAAATGCTGAGAATGTGTGGAAGGTTTGTCAATCTCAAATCTGTTTTGAGAAAATGTAACTAAAGAAATGAATGAGGACAGAGGAAAAAGTACAAGAACTGAGATTTTTAAAAAACACTGCAGTTGCCAGGAATCTGAAATGAAAGAATTGTTAGAAATACCCAGGGTATTTCTATGTCAGCATCTGTGGAGAAAGAAAACTGAGTTAACATTACACCAGAAACAGCCAGTTCTGATATAGACTGTAAAGGTTGGTTATCTGAATTTATTATTGAGTCTGAGTGTTGTAACAAGGCTAACTGGAAGGTGAGATGGCAGCATACCTCATGCTCATTGTAGTATAATGCCTCTGTAATTGATCTTGAATTAGTCTTAGGGGTTCACATCATTGTATGATTTAATCAGTTATAGTCTTTTCACTGATTGGAAAGCACACAACAAAACTTTTTGCCGTACTTCTGTACACATGACAACAATAAACTAAAGGGCCTGTCACACTCAGGCAATTGTAAGGCGACTGCCGGTGACTAGGCTGTCGCCGACAGTTTGCCGGGGTGTCGTGGGCATGATCGTGAGGAGTCTCCCAAGAATCATAGTGGATCTCAGCACATCGCTGAGAAATCAACCGGAGTGAAATTTCTCGGTGGCAGGTATCGTTGCTTATTGCGGGCGCTGTCGCCTGCTGTCCCCAGGTTTGCTAGGTTCTCTTAGATGCATTTAGAAGCACATAATATTAAAATAAGTAAAGTCATTTGAAGATACCATAAAATACTTGTGTTTAACCAATTTATTTACCGTCAGGACATTTCAAGGGTAGGTTGGAGACGACAGTTTGACGGTCAGGTAAGCGTGCGAATTTTCGCGATGTTTATGGCCATCAGCGATTACATTTAAAGTAGGCTCCCAACCCAGAAACCAGATATGCATCTCCCGTACATTTTCAAAGAATGCCCACACTCCGCACAAAAATCCATTTAACCACTTTTTAAATTAAATTTCCTAATACTGCTATTATTAAACTGGAAGTAAATCCAGTTTATTCCTTGTTACCGTGAAGTTTGGTTTTCAAGTAACACGGGCAAGATGTTATATTTCAAAACTCTCAACTACTTACCGACTTGTCAATGATTTCAGCGAAAATTAGGACACCGGAGAAGCATTGACAGCGTGGGAATTTTCACGATACTTCCGAAGATGGTGTAATCTCGACCTGACTCGGCATTGTCATATGGTAAAAGAAAATTTTGGTGTTCTGCTACTACTTTGACAGTCACCTAAAAAATCGCCTAAGTGGGACAGGCCCTTAAATATCAGCATGTCTAAAATCAACCTCTGCCAACTGTCATGATTGATCATTCAGCAGGAAGATTCTAATCCTCTGTACTTAAGGGACTTTATCATACTGTTTATCCATGCATATTGTTATGTAGATTAGGTTTATTCATTCAAGAAAATTGCATCATTTTTTAATTACTGACAGAATCATATTTTCTCAAAGCTTAGCAAAAAGAAACTTCCTGTATCTGAACCAAAGAGAGGGCAAAATCTGGAGACAAAAGATGCCGGTGCAGTTCATATAAATGTTGATTCAGTCATTCCTCCTCCCCCCCTCCCCCTCTCGTCCCCTCCCCCCCTCCCCCTCACGTCCCCCCCCCCCCCCCCCCCCATTAGGCCAAACAGCAAAATAAATTGCTGAAGGAACTCAGCAGGTCAGGCTGTATCTGTACAGGGAATGGAGAGACACCAGTTTTATCTGACGAAGAGCCTGGACCCAAAGTGTTATCTGTCCATTCGCTCCATAGATGGTGCTAGACCTGCTGGTTCCTCCATCAGTTTTTTAAAATCAGGTTTCCAGCATCTGCAGCTGTGTTTCCAGTTAGCTTAAATATATCTACATGGTGGATTCACAAGGCTCCTTCAAATTTAAAAAAAAGCAATCTCCGTTGTTGTAACCTACAGATAAAGGTATGAATGAGTTTGAAGGATGTATATTTCAAATTGAAAATAATTTGGCAAAGGTAATTGGTGTGTGATCACAAGCACAAGGAACTGCAGATGCTGGTTTACTAAAAAAAGACAAAATGCTGGAGTACCTCAGTGGGTCTGAGGAAGGTTCCCAAAACATTGCCAATTCATGTTCTCCAGAGATGCTGCCCAACTGACTGAGTTACCTTTGAACTTTTCTGTGCCTTTTTTTGGTGCTTGTTCTTTAGCTGCACTGGTGTGGAACTGACATGGCTTTAGTAAACTGGTCACATTGTTTCAAACAGAACCTGCAATTTGCCTCATCACGCACTATGGACAAATTGATCGAGGAGCTTTTTTCAGAAACTCTGCCCAACCTTATTGAGGTATCCTCATCTGCCATGGAAAACCTGAGAAACCAAATGCAGCAGGAGCTAAGTGCAAGTAAACAGGCAGCAGAAGAGGAAAGAAGGTGGCATTTGACATTATTCCAAGAAAAACTGGTCCAAATGAAGCAGGTAAGTGAACTAAATGATTTGCAGCCTTTCTGCATTGTTGCAACGGGGGTCCTGGATTTCTGCCTGTAATGCTTTTTCTAACCACTTCTAGGTATTACATTATTAAAGTATTGTCTATTAAAGTTGTCTGGAGTGATAATACCGTAGGTTTTATTTAACAATGGCAAAACCTTTCCAGGCATAGAACCTCCCTTGATCTTTGCATCCCACAAGCAGTATTTTTTTTACAAGAAATCATAAGATATTCAGTCTGAAAACAAATGTGTTAACTGACTGTAAACTGCTGAGTTGCAGCTCATTTTGAAAAATGTTTTCTTTATAAGACTTGTACCTCCTATTACACAATTCAGGAATGGCTAAACGAACAGGCACTTAATTCAGCTAAACAGAAGCATCTGGTTGATTATCAGGAACAGATTATTCAAAATTTCCTATTGAAGCAGACTGCACTAGATGAGAAGTGAGTATGAATTATTCAAACTTGCCTACAGTAAACATGGTGAAATAACTGAAATGTTGTACATTATTCTCTTACTATATTTTTGTCTCTTTAAGGCTGTGCCTTGAGACATAATTGTAGAATGAGCATTGACATTCTAATTCTTGCTGTCTACTTCAGATAGCAAAGCAGTGTTCTTGGTTGTGAACTTGGATCTTCTTTGTTCTTTTGCAGTTTCTTGCAGCATCCATTGTCTTGTAGGTACTTCCTCCTTAGGCTACAATTTTCATCGCCATCTCTCTCTGCCAGTGTTGCCAAGACTCGAGATACATGTCCAACAATGCCTGGGACCCACCCTGTCTACCTGTTCTGCAAATATGACAGACCCAATCCCACTTTGCCCCTGGTTGCTGCCAACTCCAAGCCTGATGTTCTCTAACCCACCCCCATTGATCTATAACTTCCCTGCTACTTCAAGAATACAGAGCCAGAAGAGTCTCTTGTCTAGTAGAGGTCTTGTACAATAGAATTGCCATTTGTTTTTAGTGATTGAACAAAAAAAAAAATTAAAAGCCGATGATGCCTTGGGACTTGAGTGTTAAGTTCCACTGTAAAGAGTCATTGTGCAAAATTAGGGAATGTCACCTTTTCCGGCAATGTATTACATCCCTTGCAAAAGTATACAAGTTTTGCTTAACAACTCTGTTATGACCATCTTCATGATAGCTGTTTCTTGTTACCTTTTCTTTTCTTTTAAACCTATCCCATTGATATATCATTTTGGCAGACTCTAATGTCGTGACTTCCATTCACTTTTGACTGCATACTCCATGAAGTTTAAAGAATGAGACTGCTTTTATAGGCTATTGATTATGCCCTCCATCTGTCTCTGCTTCACACTCAATGAATATTGAAAATCAAGTCCCTGTTGTCTTGAAAGAAAACAAAAATGTGTGTTAACATATGATGAGTGTTTGACGGCACAGGGCCTGTACTCGCTGGAGTTTAGAAGAAACAGGTGGGGCCTCATTGAAACGTACCGAATAGTGAAAGGCTTGGATAGAGTGGATGTGGAGAGGATGTTTCCACTAGTGGGAGAGTTTAGGACTAGAGGTCATAGCCTCAGAATTAAAGGACATTAATTTAGGATGGAAATTAGGAGGAATTTCTTGATTAGTACAGGTGTTAGAGGTTATGGGAAGAAGCCAGGAGAATGCGGTTTCGGAGAGAGAGATAGATCAGCCATGATTGAATTGTGGTGTAGACTTGATGGGCTGAATGGCCTAATTCTGCTCTTCTCACTTATGACCAAATAAATGTTGACCAGGCCATGTGAGAACATCCTTACTTTATTTTTCCCAAATGGAATCATAAGATCATTTCATTTGCCCAAACAAGATATAAGACCTTAATTTTTATATTAAATCTGAAAGATGGTACACCTTTCTTTGTACACTGTTGAATGTTTAGTCTTAGTTTGTAGTCTCCAGTCTGGAAATGAATTTTGACTTCACTTCCTTCAATTCTGAGACAAGTTGCTTCTGTTTCTCTTATGAATGATTTAGAACTAGCTGCTCTCTTCCCTATTCACAAAATAAATCTCTTGACTACTCCCAACCTGTGCTGATCCTAATCTGACCCGAATGGCTTTATTCATTCAAGTCACAAGAGTAGTTCGGTAAAATTAATTAAAAAAAATATGCCTGAAAAATCTGCAAAGATGTAATTGTTTGTTTTGTTTAATATTTTAGGATGTCTAACCACATTGTGCTGGAGCAGAAGACAGCTTTACAGTCTGTGGTTAGACAGTTAACTGTGAGGCATCTTAGTCTAATGACACTCAAGGAAATGAAGCTTTACAAGACGAAATGTCAGCTGGATGAATTAAGAGAACAGCAATTGAAAGAACCTCCCATTTGGGATGAACATGAAGATGAAAGCAAGAAATTAACAGAGAACCAGGTACTCATCAAACCTACCACGGATAAATATTTCATACTTTCTGCCAAACTTTAATTTAAGATTTTCTTCTCACCTTTGTAATATTTAGGTGTCTTTTTAAAATAAAATGTTATTGTCAGTACATTCTACATTAAACTTGAATAAATCCTGGCCTAAAGAATTGTTGTTTTCAGGAGAGATTGGGTGATGTTTTCGCTAGAGCAAAGGATACAGAGGGGGGATGTAATTAAGAAATATAATTGAGAGGCTTTGGCAGATCAACAGTAAGGATTTTGCTTCTTTAGCAGAGTGACCAGGAACTAGAGAAAATGTACTTCAAAATAATTGGCAGAAAGATTAGCAGTGAGTTTAGAAAAATGTATTTCACTGAAGATGGTGGAGATCTGGGACAAGTGTTTTAAGCACACACCACAAAGTAGCTGGATGACAAGATGCAGGGAGGTGGGATTGAAATGAAGTCCATTTTTGGATTCAAGGTTCCATTGTCCACAAATTGAAAGAGAACCTAAGATTACGTCACTTTTATCTGTAAGATAATTGCATTTGATATGTTCTGATAGGTGTCCAGATTGTCAAATGAAAAGGAGAAGTTGTGCCAAGAGACTGAGTCACTCCTTCACCAGCAACTCAATGCAGAATCCCAGGCACTCATGGATCTTTTGCTGCATCACATGGTTCAAGTGATAGGCCATGCTCTAGTCCAGAAAACTAGAATCAACACAGCCAAGCAGAATCACAAAGACAGCACAGATAAACTCAAGGTAACATTCCTGAGAAGCAAACATAATTCTTATAATCCAAACTAAGCTAAATTAATTGGGAATGTATACTCTGTTGCAGCCAATGTACTGTTATTTGTATTGTGCTGGAGAAGGTCGTGGAATCTTTATGTAGAGGTAATTTTATCATATTATTAATTTAGGGTTAATTTTAGTCTTTCCTAGAGGGTTGGTGATGAGTGGAAAGATGAATATATGTTGCATGGATGAAAGGCAGCAGTCTGACCTGAGACACATGCATGCTAACACATCACCTTGTGTTTATAGCTTAAATATCTGCAACTAAAATATCAGTGCAGTAGAGGGCGCCCTTTTGCAATAGACCTTAGAGATTATTCAAGCTTTTGCATAAAGGATAAAATTGATAACCTGTATCCGTCATTTGGAAAAATAAGCAAGAACATCCAATTCAATTGCAAAGATGGTTAATTCCCATGCATTTTGATGTCCACATGCTTCCTGATCCACAGTATGGTATAATATGATACAATATGGTATGGTACAATGTGTTATCATCAAGATGGTTTTATCACAACTCAATATTTGATCTCTAGTAAAAATAGATATCAACTTTGCATGAGAGATACAGCAGGGATGTTTAGTGATAATGATTAATTAATAACTTAAAAAAGAAACTGGGTAGAGACTTGAAGGGCTATGAGGATGGAGTAGAGGCATGAGACTAACTGGCTTGTTCTGCATATGACTGTTTGTTGTTAGCTTTAACACCAGAGAATTCAGGTGCTAAATTAATTAGATCCTGCAGGATTTTCATATAACAGTCCACAGACAGTGCACCATGTCAAAACTGCAACAGTAAACACAAAAATGACCTTGTATCAAGGAATCTTGCATCTTCCACGAAACAACCTCATTGGTTTTGGAGGGGTCTCGACCTGAAACGTCACCCATTCCTTCTCTCCAGAGATGCTGCCTGTCCCACTGAGTTACTCCAGCTTTTTGGGTCTACTTTCATTGGTTTTCTTTTTGCTTTAAATTATTTACTATGAAGTGTGTTTAATCACAGCAACTAAATGTCAAAGTGTGTTTAAAATATGTCACTGCAGTAACTGTGGAGCCAAAACTTCCTCTTAATCTCTAGCTTTGACATTTAGGAGGGTTTCTCCACAAAATTAGAAAATAATTAATCAGATATTGGTGTGTTTGATTATATTTTAGAATCTACTGGTAGAGAGAGCAACAGAGAGTGTCTATGTGATCATGGAAGATGCAACTGGACTGATCCAGAATTATTACCGACAGATAGAAGAAATTGTGGAGCTCTACAGAAAAGACGAAAGGAATCAGCTGCGATCGCTGCAAGGTGGGTCGAATTGTGTTTCCTTTTTATTTCTTGACCAAGTGTGGCTTTGAGTTGGGTACTAAAGTACTTTCCTTTGCATTTGATTGCTTTGTCTTGCAGGTTGGGCACATGTACTGTTACATTATCGTGGCTAGCATTTTGAATCTGGACCCTTCTTCAGACTAACAGCCTAAAGTTTGCCTCAGACTTGGTCAGTTGAAGAAGGATCCTGACCCGAAACGTCATCTATTTGTGTTCTTCAGAGATGCTGTCTGATCTGAATTACTCTAGCACTTTGTCTTTTTTTTGTAAACCAGCATCTGCAGTTCCTTGTTTCTACAGATACAGAAGTGGCTTTGTACCTGCTCCTGTACTGTTACTAATGGAATCCTTAATGTTCCATCCATCCCAATCCACAATCTCACATAACATCATCAAGATCTATCAGTTAGAGTAGATAGTGGTGATGTTAGGTTGACACCTGTCATGGAAAAAATGAATAAACTGTTAAAGACATAATAGAAGGGAACTTAGAAAAAATCTATGTAATTCAATGAAGGTGCATGGATAAGATAGATTTAGAGGGATATGGGCCAAATGCAGGCAGGTGGGACTATGGTAGATGGGGCATGTTGGGCCGAAAAGCCTTCCACATTGCATTACTCAGAGTCCATAATGTGGTAAAATCAATAAGATTTTGTAGAAAGAATTCACATTTGAATTCTTTGAATAAATTTCTCTGGCTAAAATGAAGCTAGTGGATGTGCTATTCTTACATTTACAATAAGCAATTGGTATGATGCTGTGTCGAAGGTTATTGTGGAAATGGAAATCTCATGGAGTAGGAGACAACATTAGCATTGACCAGATCACTGACTAATGGGAAACAGTAGGAATAGATGGCTCTTTTTCTGATTTGCAAGATGTACTGTGTTGTGCCATAGGGATCAGTGCTGGGTTTAATTTTTTTTTCACAATTTTGGGTAAATTACTTAGTTGAAAGAACAAAGGGTTGGTTAATAAATTTGGAGACGGCACATAGATAATTTACAAATTTCAGGATTTTAATTGTTAATAGTGTCAGAGTTTGCAATATTTTTGATCAACATTAATTGAATCATTGTGGAAACAGAGACTTATAAAAGGAAAAAAATGATTAAGGAGAGGAGGACGGAAGAAAATCTTAATGCAGACATGGCTAATGTGAAGACAAAGCGCTTTACTTCAACAAGGATTCAACACAAGTGAGTAAGATAAAATTGTGATTTGGTTTCTGCCACGATGTAACAAACACCAAACAATGTCATTCTATTCTACTTGAAAGCTAATATCTGCTCAAGTATAATACTGCTTCTAATTTGGATATGTGAATAAATTCACTGCCAAAGACATGTCACTGTGCTATTTACAATGTGTTAATATTCTAATTAAATATATAAGCTAAACCAATGTTAGAAAGAATTGGGTTGGAAATGTTATGTTAAATGGTCTGTTTTATCACTAACTTGCTCAAACCTCGTTCTTTTAAAGCTTCTCGAAAGCTACTTTGATTAAGTTATTTGTCACGTGGCTTATATCTTACACGGCTTAATGTGAAACTTGATGCATTTTACTGGTAAAACTTACTGTATAAATAACAGTCCTTATTACCATTGAATGTTTAGGAGATAATTGGGATGTGTAATAGACCAGTAATTTCACATTAATACTGAATTATTTAATGTCTGCACAATTTGTATATCTGAAGCTGAATGGGAAAAATATTGAATACTTATGTAGACATTCCTCTGTCTCTGACTGATAGGATGATGCTTCAGCAGAGGAAGATTGTGTCCTTGCTTTTCCTTGAAGAGGATGCAAATATGGAGTTCCTAAAACAGAGAGCAGAGCTGATCCATCAATTGAAAGAACAGTTTGATAAACACCTGAAGGTATAATATTAAGCATTTAAATTGTCACTCACCATTAAAGTTGGATAGGAAATTTGAATGTGATTTACTATCCACCATTTTAGGAGGAAGGTTAATAGTTAAAAGTAAAAAGGCTGTGCTAAAACAGGTATTAGACATTTAGAAACAAGACAAAATATTGCAAATGTTTTTTGATACAATGCCAGCATTTGACCTAAGTTGGTAAGATTATAAACTGCTTCCTCTCCATTTACTACATGCCTGACTTCCATCCCTCTCCTCCAAGACAAGGATAGGTTTCTCTGGTCCTAACCTCTCACACTGCCAGTCTCCATATTCAGTATTCAGTGAATTATTCTCCACAATTCTGCTACCTTCAGCAGGATTCCACCAGTGGATACACTCCACTTTCAACATTCCAAAGGGTGCATTCTCTCTTTAACTGCTTGCTTGGCTTTTCCATCTCTGTCTACCATTCTGCAAATGGTGACACTTGCTCAAGTAACTGCTTGTTCTCCAGCAAAGAACCTCCAATATATTTGTGCTTCAATCCCCAAAATGCTACATAATTAGTAACTGTGCTTTCCGTTGGAGACCTAAAGATTTGCATTATCTTCTTTGCTTTCCTGCTGGAAAGTTAGTTTGTTGTCAATTCTTTCACCATCTGCCATAATTTTTTGTGGTTTGTCATCAAGTTTTATTTGAAAGCATTCCTGCAAAATATCTCAGGTTTTATTTTACAGATGCTTTAATGCAGTAAAACAATTTGTTTTTTAAATGTGAAAATAGTTCTTATTCCAGTAGTTTGTCACAGCATGAATGAATGATCGATTGATTGTGTTGGTGTTTGAAGAAAAATAATCCTCCCAACAATATTCTTTTGCATAGACCTCTAAATGGCACCTGCTATTTTACTCAAGTATGTCCCATTTTCATTGTTGAGATTAGATTGCCCATGTAATTCCAGGTCGGTAGTGAATTCTGCCTAATTTAATAAAATGTTTAGAGTCTGACGGATTTCTTCAGGAAATAACCAAAATGTAATCTTGTTTTTTAAATCTTACTAAGATGGCAGAAGAAAAATTCATATCGCAGCTTGCAGGTTTAGCAAGAGTTTCACAAGCAGAATGGAAGACCCTGGAGAATGAATTTCTTGCAGGTAGGGGATCAACATTTTATTTAAACCAAAAGAAACTGATCTGGATAATATTCAGAAACATTATTGTAAACTATAGTCTGCATTATTTTACAATAATGTTTCTACAATCATTTTTTTTTCAACCAACCCATCTTTTTTCAGTCTCCAAGATTGTTCCTCCAACAACCACTGTCTAATCAAATTTAAAGTCAACAAAAGTAATTCACAAATTATTTACCACCTTAAATAGCCAAACCATTCCATTCTCATCATAACCCATTACCTCTAATGGAATTCTCAATAAAAATTTAGACATGGAGGCATTCTGAAACATTTTCCACTCCTCGACTCTTAGCGCTTCAAAAAATCTGAGATTGCATCCTACGCTCTTATCTGGAAAGTCTACAGCACTTTCCTTCACATCCTTCAGCAAGAAGCAAGTCGTATACCCTTCAAAAACATATCTTTACTTTATTTAAATAGTAATTGGTTATTCGAGCTTAATTTTGTTGATCACATTAAGTTGAAAAAATGTCATTCAACATAATTCCTCTTAACATCATCACTAATGTACGAAGTTAAGTTTCATTATATTGTTTGCCACTGAAGTATTCTTTTGCAAGATGTGAAATGCAAAACTCAGTTTTTCAAAACAATGCTTGCTAATACATATTTGTGGATTACCTTTGTAGCTTTAGTGAATTCGTCAAATTTGGTCCTTAACCTACATGGCGCAATATAATAAAAGTGAGAAGAAAAAATTTAGCTCCAAAAAGAGGAAAATCCAAATCTTACTCATTACCTTCATAATGGAATTTGTAACAGTGCACCCAGAAATACTTTTAAATGTAGGGAATACATTGTAAAATATACTAAGAGTGGTCAAACATTTTCAATTGTGGGAATGTCTCAAAAGCCCATGAATGTGTACATTTTGGCTCTAAACGATGCTGTTTCACTCATGTACTTTGATCTGTCCATTTCACGCCTTACATTCTCTGTCGAAACATAGAAAATAGGTGCAGGAGGAGGCCCTTCGAGCCAGCACCGCCATTCATTGTGATCCACAATCAATAACCCGTGCCTGCCTTCTTCCCATATCCCTTGATTTCACTAGCCCCTAGAGCTCTATCTAACTCTTCCATATCACCAGTTTATTTCTCCCCTGACTCTGTCTGAAGAAGGGTCTCGTCCCGAAACATCACCCATTTCTTCTCTCCAGTGATGGTGCGTGTCCCACTGAGTTACTCCAGCATTTTGTGTCCATTTTTACAAAATACAAGATTGTTTAGGTACTTAAACCTAACCCCAAATCCATCCTCTAAAACCATGCAGACATAAGGAACTACAGGTGCTGGAACCTCTTTGGGCTGATTGTGGTTGGAGGCAGTGAGAAAGCTGGCAGGAACAATGCTTGGCAAGTGATAGGTGTACACAGTGAGGGGGAAATTATTTGATAGACATATGAGATAAGTATAGTAGAGAATTGTGAAGCTAGTGGAATGGGGGGAGGGACGGAGTTTGTTTGAATATTGCTTACCTAAATTTGGAGAATTCAATGTTCATACTATTGGTTGTAAACTACCCAAGTGGAATATGAGGTAATGTTCTTCCAGTTTGTAAATGGCCTCACTCTGGCAATGTAGGCCACCCAGGACAGAAAGGGCAGCACAGGAATCGGAGGGGGTTTTTAAATTGTTAGCAGCTGAGAGATCCAGAAAGCCTTGGCAGACAAGAGCAAGATAAACAGTCACTGTTGATGCTTGGTCTCACTGATGCAAAGGAGGTCACATCGGGAATACAGTAGATGGCATTAGAGGAAGTACCTCTGTCTCATCTGGAAAGACTGCTGGAGTCCCTGGATGGATCCACGGGAGGAGGTATAGGAACAGTTGTTGCATGTCCTGCAGTTGCAGGGGGTAGTTTGGGTGGGAAGTTGTTTGAGTGCACCGAGATGTGGAGGGAATGGTCTATGCAGCAAGTGGAGATGTGACTGATGGTGGGATCATGATAAAAGTGGCAGAAATGTGGTGGATGAAAGTAAAGTGAAATTCATGGGATTTTCTCTTGGCAAAACAAGCCAGAAATAAATTGAATTTACTCACTTATGCTTTTCTAGAAACCTTCATCCAACTTAATTTAATTGTTTCACGACTGAGGACGTTGTTCGTCAGGATTTTAGTTCTACGAGTACTATTTTACTGCTCTCTGCTGATAAAACATGAATGCTGATTAAAATGTCCGTTGTTCTGAATTTCTTTCACTGCAGGAAAAAATCCATCTTCCACTCAAAAACTATACAGAACAACTGTCTAAAATCAAAGCTTCACGAACAAGAAACTGAGCACAACTCCAGCCATTGAGTGCTGATAAAGAATATAATCTTTGCTTCATGATTATGTTGTACATAAATATCTCATCTGGCTTTGAATTTAAAAAAAGGCTTGCCTGTTTTATTTCTGACGGCCTGCAAGGAACTGAATATATGGCCAAGCCCTGTTGGAGCTCAGATCCCTAGTTGTCAATTAGATTTGTTGCCACATGAACCAAACACCAACAGGATACTTGAATCCTAAAATAAAAGTTCAATTTTAGTCACCTCTTAAACCATTGCAGCAATTTACATATAGAAAGGTGAAACTCAAAGATATCTTTGTAGCAGTGAAGCTGTAAATAAACAATAGAATACAAAATTTAAATAATAATTAGCTTGCTCTATATTTTACTGGATTTACATTATAATATTGTGTTGTCACCTGAATGCCCTATAGACATAGAACCACCAAGTTGACACATTATTTGGATATACAAGTTGTAGAGTTATGGATATAATCTGCTGCAGTACAACTAATCATTGCTAAAATACACATCTTTGCATTCGTCATGAACCTCAAACTAAGATGACTTGAATTCTGCCCTGAGTTATTACAAGATATGTTGACCGGAAAAGAACTTTGCTTATCACAAGTCCCTGCCAGTGAATAACTTTCAGACTACAAAAGCAAAACTAAATTAGCTCTTGACATTAGTACTAGGAATTGTGCACTAAGTGCTGATAGAAAATAAATCAATGGTCAAAATCAGCAGAATCCAACTGTGAGGCATCATTTATTCACAGCCTTCAGGCTCAAGTGTACAGTCACAACACCAGAGTATTCAGTTTGAGATATTAAGTACAAATGTACATGAATACAAAGGAAGCACCAGTATCAAAAAGTTTAAAAAATGTCACAGTAGCTTAAGACTGAAAGGTGGCTCAAATCCATGATGTAGTTAGTGGTTGTTACCCTTCATTGATGGGACATTTCAAATAAAACAACTCAACTCAATTATGCTAAAACTCCCATTCTTAAGCTTGTCTGAAGCATTAAAAAATAATGGAAGAAATGGTAGAGCTTAATAGCAAACCAAAGGAACATGAAACATGTCTCATGATTACAAGTCGAAGTCACTACATAAACTCCAAAATGATTAAGACTTTTGTTGTCAGTTTCACTCCATATTAACAGTGAGGTAACTATAACTGCATAACTAACTCTTTAAGTGTGTGTTTCAATGCCTATGCTATGATAAGACTGACTCCAACTGAAGCCAGTAAGAAAGTAAACTTTGCACATTCATAGAAATGTTTCAGTTATCTACTCCTGATTATATTTTTCCTGGCAATTCAACGTATTGTGCCAGAAATCCACACCACAAAGATTTCTGGCTAAATTATCCGCAGTTTCGTCATTACTCCTTAAGCAAAACAGAAATTGCATCTCTGAAGATCATGCACTAACACACCATAACAGCTAAAATGTGCAAAGAAGCCTTATTAAATTACAAGGAGCATCTCTAAACCGGTTCATTAAGGGCAATGCTAGTGGAAGCAGCATGCTATGTAGCGTGAAACATAACTGCGTGAGGGCCAATTCCAAGCAAAAACACATCACATAATTCACCTCATTCTATAGGACAAACACACACATTTCTTTCACTGCAATATGGGAGTAAATTGGTTTTTATAACACTGAATACCCCTGTAGGTAGATAAACTGCCTTTAGCAGCTCCCAGCAGCTCCACCTTCCAGTCTTGGTCACCCTAAGCTGGTGATATTAGAACGGCCACCTGGAGGATTGACAATACGATGTCCAGACCGACGAGGAATGTTGTCATCAAACTGGGCACCTGATGCACATAAAACACAGGGAGTGGTTAAAATTAATCATACTTCCTTAGTACATAGTACAGTGCAGGAACAGACAACAATGGCCATGCCATACATGATGTCAAGGTTAAACAAATCTTATCTGCTGGCACGTAATCCATATCCCTCCATTCCCTGCGTATCCATGTGCCCAGCTCAAAGTTTCCTAAACATCGATGGATATGGAGGCTGATACAGAGGAGTGCCATCCACTCCATGGACATCTGTTGCTAACATGCATCACAGGGCACAAGCAGCCATGCATGCAATCATTAAGTGAATTTCCAAAAGGCTGCAGTGATTTTTTTAAATTTTAGTTACAGCATGGAAACAGGCCCTTTGGCTGACTGAGTCTACGCTGACCGGCGATCACCTGTCACACTAGTTCTATGTTAGCCAACTTTTGCTTCCACTCCCTACACAATAGGGGCAATATACAGCAGCCAATTAACTTACAAACCCACATGTCTTTGGGAATGTGAGAAAAAACTGACATGGTCACAGGGGGAACATGCTAACATTCACACAGACAGCATCCATGGCCAGGATCAAACCAGGGTTTCTGGTGCTGTGGGGCAACAGCTGCACCACTGTTATTGGTTCTTAAATCTATCTTCCTTTGACAAATTAGCTGGGAGCAGGTTTTGGACTCTCTCCACCTCAAGATGATTACTTATTAGGTGATGGTGACTTCAACTGTTCATTCCCATTTATTGTGTATAACTTTTCACCCTCAACTCCCCACCCCTTGTGCATCAACTATCTACCTTTAGTTTGTTTTATTTTAGAGATACAGCATTGAAACACTGACCAACGATCACCGATACCCTAGTTCTATCCTACACACTAGGGACAATTTACCAAAGCCACCTAACTACAAACCTGGACATCTTTGGAATGTGGTAGGAAACCAGAGCACCCGGAGAAAACCCACATGGTCACAGGGAGAACGTACAGACTTTGTACAGTTTGCACCTATAGTTAGAATGAAACCCGGGTCTCTGGCGCTTTAGGACAGCAACACCACCACTGCATCACTGTGTTTAGTTAAACCATTTCTAAAGGCTTTCAGAATGTGTGCCTTTGATTATGACCCTCTTTAATTGTACACATCCTTCCTCATGTACAATTTTCCACTCGTGTATGTTCTCCCTTTACTACGTCTGTACCTGAAGAGAACACCAGAAATAGAAACAACAGTTGGCAATTTGGCCCTTTGAAACGGCTCCACATTTCATCAAGATCACAATTGAACTTCCTCCTCAACAGCATTTTCCCTAGTGCATGATATAATTTCTTCTTGCATAAACATATATTAAACACTAGTGTACCGGTGATTGTTGATCGGCACACACTCACACCGGATCTCCAAAATAAACGAGATTAAAGGTAGATAGATATTTGATGCACAAGGGATGGGGAGGTGAGGGCGAAAGATTATCCACAGTAAACACACAACACCCTTGCTTCAGGCAGGATTGCATTTGAAGTCACCAAGATAGATATCAATCACCCAGCTCGTGTTCCATCTTCGTTCATGTTAATACATCTTACCTGATAAACTAAACCCGGACTGATGCAGGTTCCGCAACGGTGGGGGGTTTGTTTTTGTAGGGGATGACTTGGTTGAAGGAGCTGGCGTGGCAAACTTGGGAGTAATTGGGAGCTCATACACTGGGCCGTCATACATCCCTCGAGACACAGGATGCAATTCCATCGACTTGGTAAACGACATCCATGAGCAGATCAATTGAAATACAGGAACAGAAAAAGATCAGAGAGATTAGCAACATCACTTATAATTCCCGCCCTTTGCCGAAAGATACTCACATACGGTCTCGTTATTAATGCAAACATTTCAATCATTGCAATAAAATGCTCAAATTTGTACCAAAAAATTATAATTATGAAATATTAGAAATGTAAAGTGATGTATTTTGGGAGGAAGAATGAAGGGAAGCAAAAGGCACAAAATCTCAAATACTGACTATCGGGTTCCATCTCCATAACTATAGGATGTGGATGGGTGACGTTTCGGGTCGAGACCCTTCTTCAGACTGATTGTAAGGCGTCTGCAGAAGGGTCTCAACCTGATACGTTACCCATCCATGTTCTCCAGACCTGCTGAGTTACTCCAGCACTTTGTGTCCTTTCATGTGTTAATCAGCATTTGCAGTTCTTTGTTTTGCCATCAGCATAGCAGTGCCCAACTCTATCGTGTGCTTCCCTGCTCTTAACTCACTTCAAGACAATTTCGCCAGCTGACTTCCATTTATTCCATGCTTGTCCAGATTTTCTATGACTTTCGTCCAAGCCCACCCACCCATCTGAAAAACTTCTTCCAGCCCAAAAATCCCTCTGCAATTCCACTCATAAAATGACAGGTGTTGTGCACACCAGCACTGAAAACTGAGAGGCAATGAGTCCCACTCAGCTGTTTCCCATTTAGCTATATTATGGCTGCCCTGTATCTTGACTTCATGTACCCGAATAGATTTGTATCTGGTTATATCACAATTCACAATCATACTTTATTAGCCAAGTATGTTTTGCAACATACGAGGAATTTCATTTGCCTTACAGTCATAACAATAAAAAGCAACAGGACACACAAAATACATTTTAACAAGGACTCCTCCTCCGCATTCCTCACTGTGATGGAAGGTGAACAAAAGTTCAACCTTCTTTGTTCCCCAGCAGTCGGGGGCCTATAACCTTCTGTTGATGGGACGATCTTGACTCCCGTAGCCGGCGGCGGGCCTTCCCCGTCGGGGCGATCAAGCTCCTGCACCTGGGGGGGGGGTCTCAGCCCCCCCCCCCCTCCGGGCAATATACCCCGGGTCGGGGCTTGTCGAACCTCGTGCAGCTTGGAGCTCCCGACTTCGGTCTCAACCCGAGACTGCGAGCTCCTTGATGTTAAAGTCAGCAGGTCACGATTGGAGCGTTGATCCAGGCAAGGAATCGCAAGTTCATATGGTAAGTTCATGCCCTGTGGGGGCTCAAAGTCAGTTCCAGGCAAGGCCTCCAGCTCCATGATGTTAGGCCGCAGAGTGACCAGAGATACGATCCGGAAATCAATCGCATCTCCAGCAAGGTAAGAGATTGAAAAAAAGTTTCCCCCGACCCCCTCCCCCACCCCCCACATAAAACAAACCAGAGGACATTAACACAGACTTTTATATCTCACCCAAAATAACAAAAAAAGGACAGACGGACTGTAGGTGAGGCTGCCATCGCGGCGCCATAATTATCCCAAATCATTGAATGTGTAGCTATGGTGCCCAAGCCAGGCGACTCTCTGCGTGCTGGTCCCAGAAGTGGATTTGCAATCATTCATTACAATCACTTCACTCTTTTAAACCTCTACTTCCTGAACACTGTGGATGGCTTGATTGTAATCACGCATTGTCTTTCCTCTGATTGAATAGCACGCAACAAAATAAGCTTTTCACTGTTCTCGGTACACATGATAATAAACTAAATTCAAATTCAGCTCGTTGAAAGAATGTTCTACGTAAGAGTCTGAATGCAGACAGTGCATTACATACTGTATAGGTGTATTATTCATTTGGTTTGCTTCAGGAGGGATTGCGTTTGAAGTCACCGAGATCAGTCATCCTGCTTGAAACTCCTCCTACCCATTCACACAAGCATGTACACATGTTCACAGCTACTCACCTTGTTGCGGATCTTAATACGCTGGTAGATATATTCAGGGAATGGTTTACGGGGAATGAAACGACCTGTTCCCTGATTAACGTACAGTTTGCCATCTTCCAGGACAATATTCCCTTGACTGATGACAACCAAGGGAGTACCATGACACTCCATACCCTCAAAAATATTGTATTCCACAGCCTGGCACAGAAAAGTAAAAAATCGGCTGTCACTTTTTAAATTTTTTTAAATCAAACTTAAATTCTTACGTATAATATTTTTTAGTTCAGTTTATAGATACAATGTGGAAACAGACCCTTCAGCCCATTGAGTCCTCACTGACCATCGACCACACCATACCAACTACATTATCCCCCTTTCGCATACTAGGAGCAATTTACAGAAGCCAATTAATCTACAAACCTGCACATCTTTGGAATGTGGGAGGAAACCGGAGCACCCAGAGAAAACCACGTGCTCACAGGGAGAATGTACAAACTCCCTAGACAGCCCTTGTAGTCAGGATCGATCCTGACTCTGTGAGGCAACAGCTCTACCACTGCACCACTGTGGTGCCTTAACAATTTTACTGATGCATTTAGGAGAATTCAGTTGGTCACGCTCACTATTTTATAGATCATAAACCAAAACTTGCATCCAATATTTTTAGATGAATTTTCCTAATCTCTCCAAACCAACTTTCTCCAAAACAAGAGTAGCACCAGATAATTTAAAGACCATGTTTGTTCAACAGTGAAGTTGTTGATACTCTACATAAGGTAATAATTACCTACTCTACGTAAGGTAATAAGACATCACTTACCGAGCGATGTGTTTTGGCAGAGATTGTTTTAACAGTGTCCGGGTCCCAGATGACGAGGTCAGCATCAGATCCCACAGCTATCCTTCCCTTCCGTGGATAGAGGTTAAAGATTTTGGCAGCATTGGTGCTGGTGACTGCTACAAATTGATTCTCGTCCATTTTCCCTGTTGTCTTTAGACAAAACCGAGTTTCAATTTATGATAACGCTGAAAAAGTGAACTAACAGCCCAGAAACAAATTACTTTAGTCACGTTAGCTCCAAGCAGAACCACCCCATCAGTCCCATTCCCAGTCTCTTTGCTTAGCACAGCAAATGATTCCCTCTCAAGCGCCCATCCCAATTCCCTTTTGATCAATGCATTTTCGACTACTCCTACAGGTAGTAATCTCGTGAGACAATATTGGTTAATCAAACTATATCTAATCCATTATTGTCCCATCTTCTCATCCAGGCCACATACCGATGAGTAATTAATCTTCCACTGTATGCATTAAACATGCAATGTACTGTAGCTCTACTATAAGTTTGTTTCCATACAACAAAATGGAAATAACACAATTGATGAGTTAGGAAACAAAGTTTGTATTATGCAGGCAGAAATGGTTTTAATGTGATTTTGATTGGGAACTAGAGAACTGCATAAAAGTTACTTTGGAAATTGTTAAGTGGAAAAAAAGCTGTCTTACAAAATTAAAACAATCTAGTGAAAAAAAATGTTTCTACGTAACTACCCCACAGTAATCAGATACCATTGTCTCTTAAGAATAGAGAATGTCAATTTCACTGCAGGTGGCCAATTGACAAGAGTCACATTGACACTTGTGTATTTGTGCTCTATTAAACGTAACAAACAAACTTTATTTATTTTTGCTTGCAAAATAAATGTTAAACTATTTTTTTTTTTTAATTGGAAAATTCTAGGCGGGTGTGAACGTTATTATGAGTTGGAAATTCTCAAGCCCCTTTTTCCACATTGGCGCAGTTGTTTTTTCCAATGTGATTTTCTGCAATATTATTTTTTGTGGGAACTCAATATCCCATTATCGCAGAACTATCTGTAATGTGTTGCATTGAACTTTAGTTTAGTTTAGAGATACAGCGGGGAAACAGGCCCTTCGGCCTACCGCGTCCACACTGACCAGCGATCCCCACGCACTAACACTATCCTACACAAACTAGGGGGAATTTACAATGTTACCAAGCCAATTAATCTACAAACCTGTACATCCTTGACTCATTTCTGAACTTTGGTTACATTGACATTGAGGAATCCAAACTGCAGAAGCAGAAATCATGTGCTTGTTACTACTTTGAACACCCTGCAATCAAATGAGCTTCTTAAACTCAAACTGTTCGCAGCTACATTATTGACTGGGGTTTGCTATTAAAGTGATATCATTTGTGTCTTTGAGCTCAGTGGACTGCATTATGTTCAATAATAAGCTCACATGTGCAAAAAATGTACATTGTCTATTCTCTACTATTTTATCCAATTAAGTTGCCTGGCGACCATGTGTATGGGCTCAAGAATATCCGGCAGGGATTAAGCCAAAGGAAATAGACTCATCACTTTGTCAGTTGCAATATCATGAGACGTTGCTTGTCACATTCTCGTGAACAGCATCATGTTAGCTAAAACACATGTTATCATGACTTTCCTGCCCTCCTTTATTTACACAAATATTCCACTGTCGATGCGTCAACTGTACTCAATATTTGAGAATCTGTCACATTTTATTGTTTGCTGCTGTGACAGTGAAGATAAAAAATATATATCCTTATCTCTTCCTGACTGACCTCCAAATTTTGCACTGAAACAACTTACCACAGCTTTCTCCCAGATAATACTCATTCTTTCTTCAATACCATTGGTGCCTTCAGGAATTAAGCAAAAGTTATCTTTTCCAATGGCTTTCTGAGCAGTGGTAAATGTACTGTGTCCACTTCCTGTAACTTGCAGATCTCCACTAGAGAGGAAAATTGCATAATTAGCTGCTTGTAAGGTAATTATGAAGCTTAAAACATTGCAATTTCTGAATTTAGGGTCTACAGTAAAGAAAGCATTCAACACTTGTAAAGAAAAAACACCTTCCCACAGGACTTGAATTTCCTCTTCATATGCATCTGCCAGTTCAAAGGAACCCTAGTCTGCAGAAGTTGTGATGCAGGAAACTGCATCAAAATGTTGTCAATCACAGACTGTATTCCAGGAAGCACAAAAAAACAATTAAAAAATAACTTTTTAAATGCCAGACGAAGTTCTTTAAGAAGGCTGAAATAAGAACATATAATTGGACACAAAAAAAGATGGAGCAACAGCGGGACAGGCAACATCTCTCTCGAGAAGGGATGGGTGACGTTTCAGGTTGAGACCCTTCTTCAGACTCGAAAACTCTCAACGCAAAAGGTCGTCCTTTCCCTCTCTCCAGAGGTGCTGCCTGTCCTGCTGAGTTACTCCCGCTTTGTTATGTCTATCCTCGGTTTAAACCAGCATCTGCAATTCCTCCTTACACTAAACATATAATTGGAAATATAAATAAACTTTAAGGAGTTAAAATAAAAATGAAATTTAAACAATAATGTGAGGGATATGTAATATACATTAATTAGCAAAAAAGACTGCTGGAGGAATCAGCGAGACATGCAGCATCTGTGGAGGCAGAAGGATGGTCGACATTTTGTCTCGAGATTCTGCATCAGTTGACAGATGCTGCGGGTTTCTCCAGACCATGTGGTTTTTGCTTCACATTCCAACATCCATAATCGCTTGTGTTTACACATCAATTAGTGTTGAGGGCCAGATGGCTGGCCAACACCATTAAAAACTCATTTGAATTGAATTGAATAAATTTTATTCACCAAATATGTATACATACAAGAAATTTGCCTTGGTGCTTTGCTCGCAAGTAACAACACGACACACAGTAGACAATTAAAAATAAAACATTATAATTTAAACATGTGAAGAATGAAATAAAATACAAGAGCAAAAAGAGACAGCAGACTTTTGGCTGTTGAGTAGAGCTACTGCTCGTGGAAAAAAACTGTTCTTATGTGTGGCTGTGGCAGCTTTGACAGTCCGGAGACACCTTCCAGAGGAAAGTGCTTCAAAGAGTTTGTGGCCAGGGTGAGAGGGGTCAGAGATGATCTTACCCGTTCTCTTCCCGGCCCTTGCAGTGTACAGTTCATCGATGGGGGGGGGGGGGGGGGGGGGAGGTTGCAGCCAACAACTTTCTCGGCTGATCAAATGATGCGCTGCAGCCTCCGGATGTCGTGCTTGGTGGCTGAGCCAAACCGGACATGATGGAGAAGATGAGGACAGACTCTATGATGGCAGTATAAAACTGGACCATCATTGCCTGTGGCAGATTGTGTTTTCTCAGCTGCCGCAGGAGGTACATCCTCTGTTGGGCCTTTTTGACTGTAGAGTTGATGGTGGCCCCCCATTTAACGCCCCTGGAGATGATGGTTTCAAGGGACTTAAATGACTCCACAGATGTGACTGTGGTGTTGTTGATGGTGAGTGGGGGGTGGAGGGGAGGGGAGGGGCTCTCCTAAAGTCTACAATAAATTCCATTGTCTTAAGAGCATTGAGCTCCAGGTTGTTGCGATGGCACCAGGACTTCCTGTGTCACTTCCTATCTGTAGGCAGATTCCTCCCCATCCTGGAACAGTCCAATCACGGTTGTGTCATCCGTAAACTTGAGAAGCTTGGCAGAGGAGTCTGTGGAGGTGCAGTCGTTGGTGCAGAGAGTAAAGGAGAGGGGAGAGTACGCAGCCTTGTGGTGGTCCTATGCTGAGGGTCTGCGGGTCCGAGATGTGCTTTCCCAGCCTCACATGCTGCTTCCTGTCTGTCAGGAAGTTGATGATCCACTGACAGAGGGGATGTGGGACACAGCAGGATTTTCACACCATTTACAATGGGACTAAATTCATAAAAAGCTTTAATTCTTATCAGCTAAAGTGATTTCTCTCAACTTCATTGGTGGCAGCTATATAAAAACAACCTGGAGGAATACAAAACCACACACAGCAACACAAGGACACTGTGTTAATCTGCATGTCAGTTTGTTTCATCGAATTATGACAATAAACAATAATAGTTTAGTAGATATAACTACTATCAAATGCTTTCTATTAGGTCCACCAGCTAAAAGATACAGAACAACAGAGTAAGATTCGACAAAAGCTTTAAAATGACCCGGGTGCTATTTTATTAAAATTTCTCTTAATCTCAATGTTAGTTATTCATGATCACTCTTTCAGGACAGATGTTCCATGAACCATCTATTCATATCAGGGGACCTGCATAATTATAGAGTGGTAGCTTTAATAAGTTTCATCTGCAACAATAAAACATATATTATCATCGAAATGCGGTTACTTGCCAGTAACGTCATCATCTAACAGCCTATGATATTTAATTTTGGCAATAATGTAAATCTAGCTCTTCAAAGGTTTACAAGAAAATGTTCTTAAAAGGTTCTCTATTTACAATGAATTAAAACACATAATTCTGTAGCAAGCATGGTAGGTACAAAGTCACCCATAATCAGGATGGTCTCAGGACTAAGATGGCTGACCTTAGTTTGGTGCGTGGTATAGGTATTTAGCAGCAGCAACTCTTGGGTTGCAGGAGAGGTGGCTGGCGTAAATGCGAGCCAGATTTCCTGGTTCAGACTAAGGTACATACCAAGTATGAATGTCAATGCGGATATAATAGCCAAATTGCCAGTTTAAACAGAGACTAGAAGAACAGCACAAAAAAATTACCAAAAGAGAGCCCATGAACCACTTCTAATCAATATGGCACTAAGGGTAAAGCCAAACAGAGCATTGTTGCAATCATTGTCCCTGCTTATTATGTAGCATCTTGGATTATATCAGGGCTTATACTGACACTTACAGGCTAAATTACTTACCCATAACAAACTAAATATGCATTTAAATTCAGCGTTGTCACTGCACACAATAATTGTTTGAATTTATTTTAAAGAAATTGGTCTCTAACACTAAATGCCTTGGGTTTGTCAAGCTGACGTAGCTGTCCTACCAGGCTAATAGTGAACTCAGGTGGTCAGGTGTTGTGGAGTCAGGACTAAGAGGTGGTGATGCCACAAAGGCCGCAGCCTTGGCCCAATTTCTGCTCCAATAATGTGTCCCGTCTGTCCCAAGGCTTGCAGTGATCGGCTCTCCAAAAACTACAGCTCCTGTTAATAAAGGAACATACAGAATCTGGCATTGGAGTCATCAAAGTCTATTTCATGTTAAACACCACTCAACGGTTTTACTCTTCAAAACAAAATACATAACCTCATAATAATTAAAAAGAACAATTATTATTAGTTTCTGTTTGAATATACAACAGTATCGGTTACGTTTAAAAAAATAAAAAGTCAGATTTGTTTTCAGGTGTTCCCTGGAACGCACAAATTATCACAGGTAATTTATTTTTTAATGAACTAATCTGACCATTAAGACAATCTCGAGACAAAAGAAAACACAAGAAAGAAATGATGAGAAATGCCCATTCAGTTCATCATCCCTCCATCTTTACAAACAATTTATTCTATTGTAAGCTCTAGTTTGGTTGCCTCGGGGGCAGCACATTGGTGCAGCACAGTGGTGCAGCACAGTGGTGCAGCACAGTGGTGCAGCACAGTGGTGCAGCACAGTGGTGCAGCAATAGAGTTTCTGCCTTATAGTGTCCGAGACTCGGGTTCAATCCTGACTACCGTGTGTGGAGTTTGTACGTTCTCCCTGTGACAGCATGGGTTTTCGCCGGGTGCTCTGGTTTCCTCCCACATTCCAAAGACGTGCTGGTTTGTTGTATAATTAGCTTCTTTAAATTGTCTCTAGTGTGTACGAGTAATCACCGGTTGCTGTGGACTCGTTGGGCTGAAGGGCCCGTTTCCACATCGTATCTCTGAACTAAATGTAACTTAAAAAAAATCACGAGGGTGGGGCTCATCCTACCTCAATATTTAAGTACAAAATATAGGCTGACTCTCTTTAAAAAAGGCAACAGAGTGACACACCTGTTCTGTATAGTAGGAGCTATTGACGAAGGCTCTCTCAGGTGGTTTTAAAAGATCACATGGCATCATTCTGAAGGATTTTTCATTGCTATCCTGGCTAATATTTGTCCCACAATCCAACATTTCTAGAACATATTCATTTGCTGTTCATAAAAGCTTATTCGGCACATATTGGCTGTTGTCTTTTCCATATTACAACACTCATGGTAGTTCAGAAGTTCGACGTTTACTGCAAAATACATGCATATGTTCGGAGGAAAAATAAATGCACATCTATTTTTCAGCCATAAAGTCCATCTACTTTAAGGGGGAGGGGCATGTGTGAGATCCTACATAAATCAAAAATATATAATTTTAAAGATGTTTCTAAATTTGGTGAAGTTACAAATTTCAGAGACAAACGTGATATGGTGGTTCAAGTTGACAAATTACTAACTTGCAGACAAATCATCAAAAAGACTGTAGGAGATTGTTCAAGTTGGGGAGTCAATAATCATACAAAACAAAAACATTCTAACTTGCAGCAGCCTAACAGCATAACAGGCCTGGTAAAACAGTACTCATAAATAATATGTAGGGGTTTGAGGTAAATAGCGGCATTGAAGTGACTTTTGGATACGCACAAGGATATGCAGGGAATGGAATGATATATATCACATGTTGGCAGATAAGAGTTGGTCTTGGCATCATCTTCGGCATAGACAGTGTGGGCCAAATGCCCTGTATCCATGCTGTCTGTTCCATGCTCTATGTTCTATGTAAATGGAAGGCTGGCTTTTTAACTCAAGGAAACTGGAGTACAAAGAGATTATGTTTCAGCTGTAGTGGAGAGATGCCCGTCTACATCCCAAGTACTTCCTACTTGGACATCCCAAGTACTTCCTTGTTCCTCAAGGAAGCTGCAGTGCTGTTTCATCTAATTGATGCCAGACATAAAGTTAAATGATGACAATGTGCTGCTTCATTTTGGCTATTATTCCCTTGGCTATGTTTGTTCTAACATTGCGAGATAGCCAATGTTGTGGTGTATATGTAGAATAACAGGCCCCATTTCAACCCTGGAGTAACTCCATGGGTTATGTAGCATCTCAGAAGAAAAGGAATAGGTGACGTTTTGGGTTGAGACCCTTCTTCAGACGACCTGAAACGTCACCTATTGCTTTTCGCCAGAAATGCTGCCTGACCTACATTTGGTGTCTTTGGTGTAAACCAGCATCTGTATTTCCTTCCTACACCCATTTCAACCCTGTCTGCCCTCTGCAATAAGACCGGCTGGATTTAAAATGGCAACTGTGTTTCAACAGGTACAAAGTCACTATATGGTGTTTTAAAAAAAAAACAGATATCCATGAGTTGAATCCTATACTGGAACACAATAGCTAACATATTGCAGGGAAGATGCTCTGAATTCCACGAGGATAGGATATGGAAGATGTGCACGTTTTACCTTTCTTCCTGGCCTGGGCAATCACATCCGCTGCACTCTTACTCATCACCTTGGTGATGTACAAGGGACAGTTGGTCCGATTGGCGATAGTGATAGCACGGTAAACAGCCTCAGCCTCCAGCTTTGAAAAGAGAATGCACAGCGCCAATTATAAAGCAAATTCACAGAGTAAAAAAGACTTAATCAATTTAACCATAACATTTTAAAGTCCTCTATTCCGTTCTATAACAATGACTTTATTAATTCACTGAAGATAGACACAAAGTGTTGGAGAAACTCAGTGGGTCAGGCAGGATCTCTCTGGAGAAAAAGGATGAGTAGCATTTCAGGTCAGGAGCCTCCTTCACACTGAGAGTAGAGGGGAGGGAACTGGAGGTACGAAAAGGCCAGAACAAAGCAGGGCGGGTAACAGATGACCAAGGAAGGGTGCAGGCCATAATGGCTGGGGAAGAGGTGGTAATGAAGGGATACAAGGATGCAAACAGTGAACTAGTAGACTAGTAGGGGGCACAGGCCGGGGGGGGGGGGGGGGGGGGGAAGAGGAAGGGAATCCAGGGGTTTCTCAAAATGAGAGAAATCAATGTTGCAAGCTGCCAAAGCGAAGTATGAGGTGCTGTGCATTCACTTTCATCAGGACACATTTAAATTGTCCATATTCCTGCATTTGCTTGTGACATTAAGCATTCAGGTGCCATCTTTTGTACCAAGATATCAGCAGATTTGTACAGCAAATGGACAGATTGAATATCCAGGCATAGATGTCTTGGGCCTCAAGATTGATTGAATTAATATCATGGACTCAGATATACATTATGTCCTGGCACATTTGCAATGTGCAAATGTGAGTTCAAACACTTCAGATAAAGAATACATTAACGATTTCTCTATTGCATCTAGACTTTCTCATCTAGCCAGTTTGAAATGTGTTGTCTGGTAAAGTTATAAATGACTTTTTTTTAAATCTCTTTGCCCTTTTTACCAGACAAGTTCTAAATAGTAACTTAAAAAAATTACATCAGCTACTTCATTCATCTAAAATGTAAATATGATCATCAAGATATGATAGTAGATACCTCTGTAACTAAAAAAATACTACAGGCCAGACATCCTGGAGCTGAAACAGTACCCAGACGCTGCACTTTCTAGGTACAGAGCCTGAGACTGCCCATTTCAGACTTTAAAAATTAAACACAGTAATCAGGTTGTCGCCAACCTACACACAGAAACCTGGTGTCAAATTCCAGCTTAAATATGTATTCTCTAATATTTATTAATGTGCCCTGTAACGGGAAACTGCAGCAACTGGGTATTGCTCCACCACATGGGATGTTTAGGCTGTAGTCTTTTAGTTATCGAGCTGATGGAAGTTTGTTTCCTGTAATTCTAGCACAGCTGTAATTATTATGTTAAAACTGAGGAAGCCCGATATTTTGGCAGTGAACAGCCAGCTATGTAACTGTGTTGCACAAATGAGGAGTGCTCTCATCCAGTGCAAAAGTATAGCTGGAGCCATGGCAAATTTGCAACAATCAGTGTCAAGTTTACTTAGGCAAATGGATGACATAGTTAGTAGAGTTGCTGCCTCACAGCTCCAGTGATCCAAGTTCAATCCTGATATAGGATGCTGTCTGTGTGGAGTTTGCAGGTTTCTCTTTTGACTGAGAGAGATTACTCCGGGTGCTTCAGTTTCTTCTCATAACTCAAAGGCACGAGGGTCGGGAGAGTGCTTAGTTGCTCTAAATTGCCCCTCATATTAGAGGAGTAGTAGAAACTGAAGGGAATTGATGAAATGTGGGAAGAAAATTGTAATTATTGTAAATGGGTGCATGATAGTCAACATAGACTCGATGGGTCAAAGGGCCTGTTTCATGTTATGTGTCTCCATGAAAGAGATGGCAAATTAAATATTTCCATGGTTGTGATTCTTCACATCTTTACCTGACATGGAAGGCAGCTGTTCAGCACGTTGAGTCTATGCCAGATCTCAGAGCTATCCCATCCCCTATTTTTCCCTCCCCCCCCGCGTCCAAACGCAATTCCCCCGAGGCTTTTTCTCTCTCACACATGCTAATCAACAATAGGGCGGCACGGTAGCGCAGCGGTAGAGTTGCTGCTTTACAGCGAATGCAGCGCCGGAGACTCAGGTTCGATCCTGACTACGGGTGCTGCACTGTAAGGAGTTTGTACGTTCTCCCCGTGACCTGCGTGGGTTTTCTCCGAGATCTTCGGTTTCCTC
Organism: Rhinoraja longicauda; assembly: GCF_053455715.1. Taxonomy (NCBI): domain Eukaryota; kingdom Metazoa; phylum Chordata; class Chondrichthyes; order Rajiformes; family Arhynchobatidae; genus Rhinoraja; species Rhinoraja longicauda. Next base: position 108,454,128 of record NC_135953.1, read on the forward strand.
CCACACTCCAAAGACGTACAGGTATGTAGGTTAATTGGCTGGGTAGATGTAAAAATAAATAAAAAAATGTCCCTAGTGGGTGTAGGATAGTGTTAATGTACGGGGATCACTGGGCGGCACGGACTTGGAGGGCCGAAAAGGCCTGTTTCCGGCTGTATATATATGATATGATATGATGATATGATATGATAACACGCATTCGATAATTCTACCAGACACTAACACAAGAGGTAATTTACAATGGCCAACTTATGTAACAACAAATGAAACTGAGGGCTGTGTGAACACACAAAGTAAACCTTTGGAGTCAAAGGAAGAATAGGTAAACTCAACACAGACAGGATTGTTGAAATTGAACCTGGGTCACTGGAATTGTGAGGAAGCAGCACTACCTGCAGCAACTCGCTAATCAACCTTCAGAAATCACAGGCTTGTGTGGTTCTGTCTTCGGGAAATGTTGTGTTGAAAGATCACAGTCCACGGTCCTTTTGCTCCCAGATATTGAGGGGCCAAGTCCGGTGGAGAAACATCTCAAACACAAGGGTGTACTACCCAAGAGGGGTACGTAAGTGGCAATGGTGCTATGTACTAAAAACAAAGTGGTCACTCTACTGTGCACAGGGAAAACAACACTGAATGAAGAAACTGATCAACATTAACAATATAAAGAGCTATGCACTCTGTCCTTTTGTATATTTTTTTATTGCAAATAAAAATTTTGAAATTGAAAAACTTATTTGGCCTTATGTCTTTGTGTGGGTGTGTGCACATGTGTAGAGGGGCAGAGGAAATGAAGGTCAGGGGAGTAGGCGGGACAGAGATAGAATGTGGTTGGAGACAGTAAGACCGGTCAGAGTATAGGAAGGGGGAGGGGATGGAGAGAGAGGGAAAGCAAGGGCTATTTGAAGTAAGAGAAGCTCATAACGCTGGGATGTAAGTTACGCAAGCAAAATATGAGGTGCTTTTGCTCAAATTTGCGCTGGGCCTCACTTTGACAATGGAGGAGGCCCAGGACAGAAAGGTCAGATTGGGAATGGGAGGGGTTAAAGTGCTGAGCCACCGGGAGATCAAGTAGGTTAAGACGGACTGTCTGGAGGTGTTCAGCGAAACGATCACTGAGCCTGCGTTTGGTCTCGCTGATGTAGAGAAGTTGACACCTGGAACAGCGGATACATTAGATGAGGTTGGAGGAGGTGCAGGTGAACCTCTGCCTCACCTGGAAAGAATGTTTGGGTCCTTGGATGGAGTCGAGGGGGGAGGTAAAGGGACAGGTGTTGCATCTTCTATGGTTGCAGGGTAAAGTACCTGGGGAAGGGGTGGTTTGGGTAGGAAGGGACGAGTTGACCAGGGAGTTTCGGAGGGAATGGTCTCTGCGGAAAGCAGAAAGGGGTGGAGATGGGAAGATGTGGCCAGTAGTGGGATCCCGTTGGAGGTGGCGAAAATATTGGAGGATTATGTTGTATACGACGGCTGATGGGGTGGAAGATGAGGACAAGGGAGACTCTGTCCTTTTTACGAATGGGGGAGGGGGAGCAAGAACGGAGCTGCGGGATATCGAGGAGACCCTAGTAAGAACCTCATCTATAATGGAAGAGGGGAACCCCCATTTCCTAAGAATGAGGGCATCTCCGATGCCCTGGTATGGAACATATCATCCTGGGCACAGATGCGGCATAGACTGAGGAATTGGGAGTAGGGCATAGAGTCTTTATAGGAAAGAGGATGGGGAAAAAGTGTAGTCAAGATGGGGATCCACCGCCGGGGATGTGCACACATTCTCGGTGTCCGAGCATGAGGTGAGGTGGGCTCTGACGCGTGTGAACACGAAGAAAGCTGGAGGCCCAGATGGTATATCTGGGAAGTACTAAAGTCTTGTGCTACTCAGCTTGCTCCAGTGCTCACCACAATATTCAACCTCTCCTTGGCAAAGTCCGTGGTCCCTGCATGCTTCAAAAGATCCATCATTGTACCGGTGCCAAAGAATGCCTCTCCAGCGTGTTTAAATGACTACCGACCGGTGGCCCTCACCTCGGTTGTCATGAAATGCTTTGAGAGGCTAGTCAAGAAGCACATCTGCGCCCTCCTTCCTCGCAACATGGACCCACTACAGTTCGCATACCGTCCGAACAGGTCCACGGATGATGGGGTCTCCCAGGTTCTACACACCGCTCTCTCTCATCTGGACAGCCAGGGGGGCTATGTGAGGATGCTGTTCATTGACTTTAGTTCAGCATTCAACACAATAGTCCCCAGCAGACTGGTTGAGAAGCTGCTGGAACTGGGGCTTAGCACCCCTCTGTGTGCCTGGATCCTGGACTTTCTCACTGCCAGGCCCCAAGTGGTCAGGCTGGGGGAACACACATCTAGCTCCCTCACTCTGAACATAGGATCCCCCCAGGGCTGCGTCCTTAGCCCCCTACTGTACTCCCTGTACACACATGATTGTGGGGCCAGGTTCAGCTCAAACTCCATCATCAAGTTTGCTGATGACACTGTGGTGGTGGGCCGGAACTCCAACAACGATGAGAAGGCCTACCGGGAGGAGGTGGCTGATCTGGCACTCTGGTGTCAGGACAATAGCCTCCTCTTGAATGTCACTAAAACAAAGGAGCTGATTGTGGACTTCAGAAGGGCTAAACATCCAAGGACGTACACGCCACTGGAGATAAATGGGTCTATTGTGGATAGGGTGAGCAGTTTTAAATACTTGGGAGTCCGCATCGCAGAGGATCTGACGTGGGCAACGCACATTGCCGCACTGGTGGGTAAGGCTAAGCAGCGCCTTTACCACCTTAGACAACTGAGGAAATTCAGAGTGTCTCTGAGGATCCTTCATTGCTTCTACTCTGGGGCTGCAGAGAGCATCCTGTCCGGCAACATTACAGTCTGGTTTGGGAACAGCTCTGCCCAGGACAGGATGGCCCTGCAGAGAGTAGTGCGTTCGGCAGAACGCACCATGGGAACTACACTCGTCCCCCTGCAGGACCTATACATCAGGAGGTGCAGATCCAGAGCAAGCAAGATCATGAGGGACCCCTGCCACCCCAGTAACGGACTGTTCCAGATGCTACGATCAGGCAAAAGCCTCCGCTGTCACGCTGTGAAAACGGAGAGGATGAGACGGAGCTTCTTCCCACAGGCCATCAGGACTGTCAACTTTTATAACCCCAGAGACTAAATTTTTGTCGACACTAATAGTAACTTATTAACTTTATTTATATGCTGTAACTGTAATTCTTTTTGTGCACAACCCGCAGGCATTGCCACTTTCATTTCACTGCACATCGTGTATGTGTATGTGACAAATAAATTTGACTTGACTATGGGAGTCAGTAGGTTTGTAGTAGATGTCGGTCAATAGTCTGTCTCCTGTGATGGAGATGGTGAGATCTAGAAACGGTAGGGAGATGTCGGAGATGGTCCAAGTAAATTTGAGAGCGGAATGGAAATTAGTGGTAAAGTTGATGAAGTCAGTGAGTTCCACATGGGTGCAGGAGGCAGCACGAATGCAGTTGTCAATGTAGTGGAGGTAGAGTTTGGGGATAGGACCAGTGTAAGCCTGGAACAGGGATTGTTCGACGTACCCTACAAAGAGGCAGGCAAAGCTTGGGCCCATAGCTAAGCCTTGGATTTGGAGGAAGTGGGAGGAGTCGAAGGAGAAGTTGTTGAGGGTAAGGACCAGCTCTGCTCAGCAAAGGAGAGTATTGGTAGATGGAAATTGGCTGGTTCTGCAGTCGAGAAAGAAACGGAGGGCTTTAAGACCCTCCTGGTGGGGGATGGAGGTGTAGAGTGACTGGACGTCCAAAGTAAAGATGATGGAATGGGGGCCTGGTAAACGGAAGTCATTGAGGAGACGGAGAGTGTGTGAGGTGGCTTGGACATAGGTAGGGAGGGATTGGACCTGGGGAGATAGGATGGAGGACATAGGTAGGGAGGGATTGGAGGAAATTAAGGCTTTACCTCTTCTGGCCTGCTCAACACGTGGCCTTCAGGTCCTGTTATTCCCAATGCCAAGATCCGCTTTTGCTCCTAAAAAAATAACATTCATTGCATTGATTAGAATTTTTTTTAAAGTCAACTTTCTGAAAGGCATTGCTGCTAACCCCAAAAAAATTATTTCACATTTAACTGTCCCAAAGTGTTGGTGTGTTACATTTAATCAATGGAGAGGCACAAATGAGCACCTAAAAAGTCTATTACCTTAATACGAAGGATTTAAAAAAAGCATGTTTAGTTGGAAAGCACTTGTTGCTCGTTAATACACTTTTAATATGTGCACCAACAGTGTACAAAAGCAGCAGCTCCTTGGAATTGCTAACGTGGTGCTTCTATTTGAATCTTATCTTTTGAACACAACATAGACATCTACTCCAAAGACAAAAGTCATCTTGAAACAGAAAGGAGACATAATTGGCCTCATGATTCCCTGTTAATGTAACTCATCCACAATTCAACTTGTTGTTAAGAAGGCTTTAGTCTTCAGAGATACAGCATGAAAACAAGCCCTTGGGCCCACTGAGTCCATGCTGATCAGCAATCACCCTGTACACTAGCACCATCCTACACACAAGAGACAATTTACAACTATTACCAAAGCCAATTAACCTAAAAACCTATACATCTTTGGAGTGTGGGAGGAAACCAGAGCACCCGGGGAAAACCCACACGGTCAAAGGGAGAACGTAGAAACTCCATACAGACAGCACCCATAGTCAGAATCGAACCCGGGTCTCTGGCACTGTAATGCAGCAACTCTGCGCTGTGCCACTGTGCCGCCCACAGTTGGCTTCTTTGTCAGGCCTTCTGATGTCATCTTCACCAGAGATGTGAATGGCATAATCCAAGTCACCCCTTAAAGTGAAGACTAAATAGTTGTGGGATCTGTCGTTCTCAATGTATAAATCCCCAATTACAAGAATCCAGCAACATTGAGGCACTGAGGTAGAAACAACAAACCCATGTTCCTTTTTCCATAAATGCTGCCTGGCCTGTTCAACAGTTCCTGTTCTCGGGTCATTTTACATATTAAGTTGGAACTTGCTTTTCATGGTCTTTAAGTTCTGATAGCATCGTAATCTTACGAAGCTCCCTCACTTATATTGAGTTCAAAACAAATTGGCAAATGTAAACATACTGCTCTGTAAAACCCATAATTAAAAAATAAAGTATATATATAAGAAAAACAAAGATAAATAAATAGATTTAGCTGGTAGATGCAGATTCACGATACCCATGAACCCACTACAGCATTACCATCAGAAACATACATAATACCTCTCTCTACATAATGCACAATGACTGCTTTAACACTGATGCCATTAGCCCTCTTGTTCTACAGATGAATCCTGAGTGCTAAGAGAGATATTGGTGCATTACTTACTGACCAGACGTTTAGGGGTTTTGAATGAATACGCTGACCATATTCTGCACTACTGATGAATATTTGTAAATTAAAACTACTCCCCTCTTTGGAAGTGACAGCTGAGTGGATCTGGGGCACAGAAACAAGCCCCAATATCATTCCTTGTATTTATCAGCTTATAGTTAGAAAGGTTTGTCTGGCAGCCTGCCGCTATGCCTCAAGCTAATTATGCGGCAAGTCTGGATACAACAACGTCCTTTATGATGGAAGTTGGAGGAAACCTTTTAGTAACAGAGTCTCCAGTCCCTTATTGCAAGATGAATGATATAGAATGATATTGTGGGACTCAGAACACCAGTACTTTGTACATCAAACATATAGGGACTTCACAGGTCAGCAGAAATGATTTTTGTTTAAATCCTGCACATGCTGGAAATCTTGAGTAGAAATAATAAAACGATGTCTGGAAACACTTAGAATGTCAGGTAGTGTCAACTAACATTTCAGATTAAAGACGCCATCAAATTTATTCTGATGGTCGGCCTTTGACGTGTAATGCAAGTCAGTTTTGCTTTCCACAGGTTTGCTGAATTGGAGCACTTTCATGCAGGGTCCCAGCAATTTGTGACTGCTGACCACTGCCTTCACTTAAAACATGTGTTGAAGTTTTCAGAACAGAACATTGGAGTGCAGCAATAGAAATAGCAGGGAAAGCTATTTTTAAAATGATTACCTATGTGGATTATGGAAATTTGGAAACCTATTCGATAAAGATAAAATAATGCCATGTCAACTGCAAATTTAACAACTAAAAATGATATGATTCTTTAGTAACCGAGAATTAGCATATAACTAGACCAAGTGGACCCGTTGGACCCACAACACATTGGGTTGCCATTGTGAAGTGGGAAAATGGCGCTTTTTTCTTTAAAATAAATGGTTTTTAAACAATATATATATAAATCTCAATGAAAATCGCGATTTTTCTTTAAAATTGTGTCTTTTTCTGCATTGGTCTAGCACCCTCCCCTCCCCTCCCTCACTCCATCCCCACAACCGTCCTTCTTCCCCACCCACTCCTCCTCCCACCCCCCAGTCACCCACTCCATCGCCCCCTTATCCCCCCCTCCATTCTTAGGGGCTCCCCGGCGGCGCCGCCATTCCTGCCCGTCGGGTTTCCATTGTGACGTCGAACATGGAGGTATTACTGCGCATGGGCGGCTGACGGGCACAGCAAGTGGAAAAGGGATTTATTAAAGTTTAAAATGTGAATCACAAAATATAACAATTTGAACGTTAATGTAGGAATTTTCAATATCAGCATAATTTCCCCTTTTCACAACAGGAAGGAGTTGTCGATAATCGCCACAACAAATGGTAAGAATGCCGCCAAAAGGCTCATCGTTCTTTTTGCATAGATCTCGAAGAGTTCTGTTCACCACTTCAAAGCTCCCTCCTAATCATCGGGCACACATCCCAAACAATCAGTCTCACACTCCTGATCAAATGAACCATGTTGGAGTTCTTCTCAATGTTGCACATTGTATTATCGATCACTTCGATGGGTATCTTGAATCGAGAATGTGTAGTTCTTCCACCAGGCATCAATGTAGCTGCTATACCAGAGGATGCTACAGCAAAAGCAACATCAACTTGACCTCAAACTTTGGAGAGGATCAAATTGGTGAGAATTGTCTTGCCCATTCCTGCTGGTGTATCAATGAAAAACATTGAAGGAACATTCCTTTCCAAGCAGCTACACACATGGTCATACACTGCTCTTTGCTCAGCATTCAGCAGAGGCTCCTTCTCTCAACAAATGACATAGATTTCTTAACAGGCTAAAAAGTCTGCTGTACTCCTATGTTCTGTTCTGAAAACGCCTACTAATATTTTAAGTGTAGGCAGCGGTCAGTAGTGGTGTTAACAATCTGGGATGGGCTGTAGAGTTTATCTGTGCACCTCTCAAAAACCTGGGGAGCTGGCACCATCCCTCAGTGAGGTGAATCAAAACAACAGCCACTCACCTCTGCAATCAACTCTCCATTTTCTGCATGGAGCATGATGATAGCACCCAGGTCCTTCAGGAAACTAAATGCCTCATAAAGCTGGAAAAAGAAAAATACAAATAAATCAAAATTATTTCATCAGCTGCAACCATGTCAATGGCATGGGTGCCATTGTTATCCACACGCTGTCAACATGGGAAAAAAACTAGGTTTCTCTCATGTTGTCATAGTCACATGGCATGTAAACAGGCCCGTTGGCCCAACTAGTCCATGCCGACCAAGATGCTCCATCTATGCTAGCCCCAACTACATGCCTTTGGCGCAAATCCCTTTAAACCTTTTCTATCCATGTACTTGTCGAAATGTTTTTAACATGATGCTATAGAACTTACATGAACTACTTCCTCGGGTATGTTTTGTCTCATTCTAAGTTTTGTTAAGTAAAGCAGAAGCTTGAACGGTAAATATGGGCCCAAGTAGCACTCTTGTTCCAAGAGCCATCTTGAGTGCTGAAAGGGATACAAGTGGCGCAGCGGTAGAGTTGCTGCCTTATAGCGCCAGAGACTCCGGTTCAATCCTTACCACAGGTGCTGCCTGTACGGAGGTTGTACATTCTCCCTGTGACTGCCTGTGTTTTCTCTGGGTACTTTGGTTTCCTCCCATATTCCAAAAATGTACAGGTTTGTAGGTTAATTAACCTGTAAAATTGTCCCTAATATGTAGGATAGAGCCTCTTGGGGAATCACTTGTCGATGTGGACTCACTGGGCCGAAGGGCCTGTTACCATGCTGTATCTCCGAAGTCTAAACTGCATTACTTACTGATCAGACATTTAGGGATTAGGGATGAATACACTGAGCACGTTCTGTTCTATTAATACAGATGGATATTTGTAAGTTAAAACTACTTTCTTCTTTGTAAGCCATAGAATAGAATATCTAGGGAATAAATACCAGCCAAAATATAACTCCTTTTACTTATCAGCTAATGGAAGGGTAGGTTCTGGCATTTTATCACTATGACTGCAGGCCAATATTAGGACGTGTGCACAAGTACAGAGCTGCTGACTGATATTAAAGCAATAATTTGCAATGGGTAGATCAATCCTCCATCAAGGACTATCAACCTGTCAATCTAATGCCAAGCAACCTAAACACAGCACCTATCAGCCTCTCAATGAGGCTTCTGTCCATAATCCCATTCATTAAGTCCAGTAAGTTTTCAGATAAACACAGAACGCTACATAATGTTTCCCATTTCCCATGGGTCCTGGTGGAACCTACATGTGCCATCACAGGGGGACCTTTGGAGCACATAAATCCTCAAATAAAGAAAGTCATCTTCTATTTACCTCGCTGTCTGTCAGCTGGAATGTATCCTTATACGCCATGTAAACTTGAAATGAATTGATATCTGTTTTTGAAACAAGAGAAAGTATATTTTAGAACCAAAATTCTCAACCATCCGTTCAACTGAGCAAAGTACATAAATTGAAATAGTGTGGTCAAAGTACTCACAGACAATTATTTCAACAAACTCCAGCATTAAACGAAATTATTTAATTTTAAGGGACAGACATTTTAAGGGCTAATGGACACAATTTCAATGACCAACTGCTGAACTTGCAGAGAGCACAGAGGTTAGTTGTAGTCTAGCATGCCCACAGCCTGATGGAAACTCTACCGTGCAGCAAGCATTGTCTGTGCAGGAACTAGGATTTCTCAGACATTCCCTTTTGTCTGAAACTGATTCATTTCATGAGGTAGGTATTTATTTCACAAAATGCTGGAGTAACTCAGCAGGTCAGGCAGCATCTCAGGAGAGAACGAATGGGTGACGTTTCGAGTCGAGACCCTTCTTCAGACTGACTGAAGGGTCTCGACCCGAAACGTCACCCATTCCTTCTCTCCTGAGATGCTGCCTAACCTGCTGAGTTACTCCAGCATGTTGTGAAATAAATACCTTCAATTTGTACCAGCATCTGCAGTTACTTTCTTACATTTCATGAGGTATTTCAAATTAAAACCTATTCTCTGATTTTCTCCCCTCTGCTTCTGCTGATGTGGGCTTACAAGACAATTAAATCTGCAGAGACATTAGACAAAAACATTCTGCAACTCTCACTTTCGGCACACGAGATGTGTGCTGTTGCATACAGCGCCAATCCTTGCAACCATCTCCCAGAAGTTGGGCAAAAAATGTGTGAAGTGTAGCACCGTGGCATTTAGCAGTTTGCACATTAGTAGCCTCCGGGTTGCATCAGTGCTTAAAGTACTCTTCCCAGAGACAGTCTCAGTTCGGCAGCAGGGAAGGCAAAACCAGTTCTAGGCAAAACCTTGCCTCTTCTCCATTACTCAGTCTCTAGCTTGCTTCACTGCAGTCCCAAACAGCATCTCATCAGTCATTAGATTCTACGCCTGTCCCTTCCACTCATCAAGCAATGTCTTTGGCCGTTATGTTACTTATGAAGCGTGCTGACCTTTCTCTTGTACCAGGATCTCCAACTCTTCCTTGATTCCTTCATTCCATTGCGGAATATCCACGTGGAGGGAGTAGTCACAGCAGGAACAATTATCAGCTGCTTCATGCCATTTTTCAAAGGCAGTCAGCAAAGTAGCATTCTTGTCAGGAACAACATGGTCAACTGCAAAAAGAACATTTACAGAGGAATCAACACATTAAGAAAGTGAGTTGATTTTAGGATGGCTTTAAGGGACAGGACAATTGACAAATAAGCGCCATAGGTCTATTAACTTCCTTTCACTTTAAGAATCTATAAATTTTGGTTAGATAAACATGAGCCACTTAAAATGTCTTCGCTATTGACAAATTATTTTCAACGATCAATTAAAAGAGAATGAGTTTTGCATCAAAAATTATAATTTAATAAACAAAACTGAAAACAACTGAATAATAGACATTGGAATATCAGTATTTTGGGAATTGGAGAGAGATTGTTCTGACTTTGGTGGAGTGGGAAGATGAAAGAGACTATTTGATTTGCAGCCTCTCTATGCTCAGCCACTGGTAAATTATGTTACCCTAGTCCGGGTATTTCATTTCAACAATGGACAAGAGGAAAAAAAAACTCTTGAGGCTTTCCCAGCAAGGGATAATCTGGCCATTTCCAAGTGATTCCTGATAAACCCACAAGGAAGGGAGTCTATCAAGAATGGTTGCAATTTCAAAATATGCCTAATAAAGGACTCAATGATGCACAGAAGTAACCTTTTCTAAATGTTTGATTTACCGTTACTAAATCACCACCTTATTCCATGGTAAAGGAAAAGGTGAAGTTCTCGCCAACTATCTTTAAATATTCTCATGATAAAAAAAGCGAGATGAAGTATTAAATTATAATCAATAATTAAGTCATCCAATCAGACCCACAGCATTTTTACTGAATGCTACTTCTTTCTAAGTCAACTCACTCAGGAAAATGTGCTGGCATTACTAAAGCATCTGGGAGGGTGAAAGTGGTGGTATAATAGACAATCTCCTTATGAGATTATTTGCCTAGGCTAGCAAGTTGGGTGCATGGTTGGGGATTTAATTCATGGAAAGGTTCAATTGAAAGGAATTCTGCAGTGCCACCAGCACGAGCCTTTGATAAGGTCCCACATAGGAGATTAGTGAACAAAATTAGAGCACATGGTATTGGGGGTAGGGTACTAACATGGATAGAAAATTGATTGGCAGACAGGAAACAAAGAGTAGGGATTAACAGGTCCCTTTGAGAATGGCAGGCAGTGACTAGTGGGGTACTGCAAGGCTCGGTGCTGGGACCGCAGCTATTTACAATATACACTAATGACTTCGATGAAGGGATTAAAAGTAACATTAGCAAATTTGCAGATGACACAAAGCTGGGTGGCAGTGTGAACTGTGAGAAGGATGCAATGAGGATGCAGGATGACTTGGACAGGTTGTGCGAGTAGGCAGATGCAGTTTCATGTGGATAAATGTGAGGTTATCCAGTTTGGTAGGAAAATGACTGCAAATGCTGGGACAAATCGAAGGTATCACAAAATGTTGGAGTAACTCAGCGGGTCAGGCAGCATCTCTGGAGAGAAAGAATGGGTGACGTTTGATAGCACATCAGTCTGAAGAAGGGCCTCGACCCGAAACGTCACCCATTCCTTCTCTCCAGAGATGCTGCCTGACCCGCTGATTTACTTCAGCATTTTGTGATACCTTATCCAGTTTGGTGGTAAGAACAGAATGGCAGATTATTATCGAATGGTGTCAAGTTAGGAAAAGGGGAAGTACAAAGAAATCGGGGTGTCCTTGTTCATCAGTCACTTAAAGTTAGCATGCAGGTACAGCAGGCAGTGAAGAAAGCTAATGGCATGTTCACCTTCATGACAAGAGGAGTTGAGTATAGAAGCAAAGAGGTCCTTCTGCAGTTGAACAGGGCCCTAGTGAGACCACACCTGGAGTACTGTGTGCAGTTTTGGTCTCCAAATTTGAGGAAGGACATTCTTGCTATTGAGGGAGTGCCGCATAGGTTCACTAGGTTAATTCCCGGAATGGCGGGATTGTCGTATGTTGAAAGACTGGAGCGACTGGGCTTGTATACACTGGAATTTAGAAGGATGAGAGGGAATCTTAATGAAACATAAGATTATTAAGGGATTGGACACGCTAGAGGCAGGAAACATGTTCCCAATGTTGGGGGAGTCCAGAACCAGGGGCCACAGTTTAAGAATAAGATGTAGGCCATTTAGAAAGGAGATGAGGAAAAACTTTTTCACTCAGACAGTTGTATATTTGTGGAATTCTCTGCCTCAGAAGGTAGTGGAGGCAAATTCTCTGGATGCTTTCAAGAGTTAGATGGTCTTAATGATAGCGGAGTCAGGGGAGATGGGGAGAGGGCAGGAACGGGGTACTGATTGTGGATAATCAGCCATGATCACAATGAATGGCAGTGCTGGCTCGAAGGGCCGAATGGCCTACTCCTGCACCTATTGTCTATTACAATACAAGAAACCCTCTTTATAATGGACCATGGATTATGGCCAATTGTCCACTACAATCGAGTAAGATATTATCATCATTCAAGTAGTAGAAATAAACAACTGTGGTTGCTGGTTAATACACAAAAGGACACAAAGTGCTGGAGTAACCAAGCAGGTTAGGCAGCATCTCTGGAGAACATCGACTGGCGACATTTCGGGTCGAGACCCTTCTTCAGAGTCTCAGTTGGGAGCTGGGCCCGGAATCCAGGTGAGTTGACGGCCCCGGCTTGCTGGCGGTCAGGGGTGAGGGAGGATCGGCCGAGTCAATGCTCATGACCCACGGGCGGCCGGAGTGCTGGTAAGGGTCGGCGGTGGCAGTGGTGGTGGCAGTGGTGGTGGCAGCAGCCTGGGCTGTAAACAGCCAGGGAGGCGGCCCAAGCCAGGGGAGGTGTGGGCATTCGTCGGTAGGTCTGCCCACTATAACCTATAACCACTTTGACGCCTGACTTTGTGCACTAAAGGTACAGTCTATTTGCAAAAATTCAGAATCTTAAAATCCATATTATTACAATTCGCTTCAAATGACAATCATCAAATATTTACCGAGTAATGTAGAAGCTAATGTAACAAGATGTCTACATTAAACTCAATAGAGCTCGACTTGAATTAATTCCAACCAAATTTCTTATTTCAAAAACAGCACCTTCATCCAACACAGCCAAAGTTTAGTTTAGGTTAGATACACTGCATGTAAACAGGCCCTTCAGCCCACCGAGTCCACACCAACCAGCAATGTTGTACGCTAGTTCTATCCTACACACTAGGGACAATTTACAAGCTAATTAACCTACAAACCTTCATTGTTGGAACATGGGAGAAAACCGGAGCATCCAGAGAAAACCCACGCAGTCACAGGGAGAACACACAAACTCTATACAGACAGCACCCATAGTTAGGATCAAACCTGGGTCTCTGGCACTATAAGGCAGCAACTCCATGTGCTGCGCCACTCATTAATTGTGTTATTAATAGGCCTCATGGTTATTCCTCACCATTCTGCTTCTAAGAAATATGAGTAGGCCAAGCATAAAAGAGACAGTACAATACTGTGAGTAATGTTTCCACCATAACTTAGTTATCTGTTACATGATAATAATTGCTTAGACACAAAATGCTGGAGTATCTCAGCAGGACAGGCAGCATCTCTGGAGAGAAGGAATGGGTGACGTTTCGGGTCGAGAAACGAAACATCACCCATTCCTTCTCTCTAGAGATGCTGCCTGTCCCGCTGAGATACTCCAGCATTTTGTGTCTACATTAAATTTAAACCGGCATCTGCAGTTCTTTCCTACACATAATAATTGCTTAGTTTAGTTTAAGTTTAAAGATACAGCATGGAAACAGGTCCTTTAGCCCACCAAATACACCCTGACCATTAATCCGATGTTCCTACTCATTTTATGCTATCCCACTTTCTCAACCACTCCCTGCATATTAGGAGCAATTTACAAAGGCCAATCAACCTACAAACCCACATGACTTTGGGATGTGGGAGGAAACCGGAGCACCCGGAGGAAACCCATGCGGTCACAGAGAGAACCTGCAAACTCCACATAGACAGCACCTGAGATCAGGATCAATCCAAGGTCTGTGGGGCTGTGAGATTGCATCTCCACCAGCTATGTCATTGTGTCATCCAAAGTGTGCACATTCTCCCTGTGACCACATGGATACACTGGATGTTCTGGTTTTCTGACACATACCAAAGTTGGTCTGGTTGACAAATGGCTGCTGTATATTATCCCTAGCATAGATGCCTGGTGGGAGAATCTGTAATTGGTGTTTATGGGCATGTGTGGGAGAATAGGTCACAGGGATTTTACTGGACTTTATCTTGCACTAAACATTATTTACTTTATCATGTATCTGTACACTGTGGATGGCTCGATTGTAATCATGCATTATCTTTCCGCTGACCGGAACAAAAGTTTACACATGACAATAAAATAAACTAAACTATAAAGCCTCATCTTGCAAGGTAATTTAAGTGAGGTAAATTATATATCTCGTAGAATGACCTTAGGCCCGATGGAATGAATGGCTTCCTTATCGTCATAAGAAAAAAGCTTTCTTTTTTCAGTCTTGTGTATTATTAATAATGGTCCATTAAATATACAAGATCAGGGATGGGAAATGTGGAAAAAGGCTCAATTTATTTTTTATTTTAATTTTTTAATTTAAATTTTTAATTTTTTTAAAGCATATATACAAATAATAATAAACGACAAACTGGTTATAGAATTCTTACATAGCTTCAATTTTTAAATTTTTAAAGAAAAAAAAAAGATGAAAAGAGACTGAAAAAAAAGACTATAAACCAATAGAGAGAAAGCAAAGAAAAAAGAGAATTACAAATATAAAGATTATGGGGATAGATCCGGGAGTTAATGAGTATAGTTGTACATCCAACCCTAAACTCAAGTTTTAACTTTAGTTTTAAATTTTAGTTTTGTGACAAACCCATTTACTTTTTTAAAAATTCAATAAATGGAGACCATATTTAAAAAAATAGATCTGGTTTGTCAATTAAGGCAAACCTTATTTTTTCCAAATGAAAGGTCTCGGTCATTTCCGTAATCCACATTTTAATTGTGGGGGTTACTGTTTTTTTCCAAAATTTAGAAAGGCTCCATTTCTTACTGATCATTGTGGTTCCTCCTGCCAGGGCTGCCTTTGTTCCTTGAAAGAAGTCATCTACACTTGTGGTGTTCATATGGGGCTTCAGCAAGTAGGTGTTTGCATCAATTCCCCCTGGGATAACCAGCCTGCCATTTGCCTCGATGGTTTTCACACCAGTAGGAACTTTTAGATTGTCCCCTATTTGTCTGGAAGATAAAAAGAAACGCAAATCATAATGTACCCAAGCACAAACCAGAATTCAATGCAAGAGTAATCCTTGATAAATAAGCACTGGTGACAAAGAATATAGGCTTTGATTTAAAGAAAGCAACAATTTTTTTTTTTGACATTTGTGATCCTTTTTGAAATTAACTTGCAACCATTTTCTCAGTTCACATTGCAATGCAAAGTTGTGATACGATGTCAGGGCTACAGGTACAAAACCAGTAAGTCACATAAAAGTACTGGTGAATGCTGAAATGGTAGACAGGGGCACAAAAATCTCACTGAATATCAGGACTGTTCAAGCAAACAACAGGGCTGAGGCATAGCAGCTTGAAAACCAGTTGAAAAGCCAAGCAGAACCTGTGCAGTCACAGTGGGACTCGAGAGTTGGTGCTTGGTCTAATGCCAATCTCAAATGCAAATAAAGTTGCAGGCACTTAGCCAATGGAATAGTATTGGAACTAGCACTCCCGTGCATGCACTGACAAAATACAAAATCCCAGACTTACCGACAGATTCTGAAGACCCAATATGTCAGTTTGCTTCACAACTTTTGATTCCACATGAAGTCCAATAGCACACATCAGACCTACTAGGATTTGCAGTGTAATGCTGCTGAAAGTCTCTTAGATCAGGCACCTGGTGCAGGATATAAAATCTGATTAATTGCAATGGGGATTATGGGGCAAAGATTTAGGGAGAAAGTACATTAATTTTCTTTAATTATTTTGTGCGTTTTAGTTGTCTTTATTTTTTAAAATAATTTACTTCAATTTTTTTTAAATTATTCATTTCAAATTATTTAATTATTTACTACAATGTTAATGCCCGAGTGACAAAGAGATGTTAAAATTATTAGATCAATTGGATATTTTGCAAGCAGCAATGTTGGGAGCCAGCTGTCAAAGGCTACAGATTAGGTTGGAGGTGGGGCCCCCTCACTGCACTGGAGGCCTCACCAATGCTGAAGCCACACCACTGGAAGCTTTGTGCCGTTGAGATTGATGCTCTGTATCAGATTGACTCGTGGTTAAAGTGTGTCGCAGTAGCGAGAACTAGCCCGATAAAAGTCAACCACATTAGATTTCTATCTTGGTATTACAAATAATACCTGGAGTTACTCGTCAACAATCTGAAATGTAAATCTCACAACGAGTGAAGTTTATTACCCCAATTTAGGGAAAGAAAAGGAGCATGATGTTGAACAGGTTAATTAAGAGATAAAGATTTAAGTAGACAGATTTAACCAATATAAAATAAAACACAAGGTGATGAATGGAGCAATGACGTTCATAAACTGACCACCCAGTGAAAATTAGAGTGCAGCACATGTAGACAATAGACAATAGGTGCAGGAGTAGGCCATTCTGCCCTTCGAGCCAGCACCGCCATTCAATGTAATCATGGCTGATCATTCTCAATCAGTACCCCGTTCCTGCCTTCTCCCCATACCCCCTGACTCAGCTATCCTTAAGAGCTCTATCTAGCTCTCTCTTGAATGCATTCAGAGAATTGACCTCCACTGCCTTCTGAGGCAGAGAATTGCACAGATGTACATAGGCATGAAGCATTATGAAAGAGGAAAAATGAACTTAGTTGTGAGTAAAAGTGGCATGGCCAAACATGTCTGCAGAAGTAAGGCATTTATTTTTATAGATTTGAAATATTTTTTGAAGAACTGCACAATTTTTTTTTTAAATTCAAGTTATTTATGTTTGGATTAGGTTGCATTTGTAGTATTGTATGTAGTTCTGGTCGCCCCATTACAGGAAGGATATGGAGGGTTTGGAGAGGGTGCAGAAGGAGATTTACTAGAACGCTGCCTGCATTAGAGGGTATTAGCTATAAGGAAAGGTTGGACAAACTTGGATTGTTTCTCTGGAGCGTTGGAGGCTGAAGGGACTGTATAAAATTGTGAGGGGTATAGATAGTGTAGACAAAGACTAGAGGGCAAAGCTGGAAGGGGCAAGATTTAATGGCGATGTGCAGGGCCGGTATTTTTACACAGAGTGGTGGGTGCCTGGAACACACTGCTTGGGATGGTGGTGGAGGCAGATGTGATAAAGACATTTAAGAGGCTTTTAGAATGGCACACCGATGTGTATATAGAGGGATATGGATTAATTGCAGTCAGAGAAGATTAGTTTAACCTAGCATCATGTTCAGTACAGACACTGTGGACCAAAGGGCCTGCTGCAGTGCTGTACTGTTCTCAATTTTTCAGATGCATTTAATTTCTTTCTCATTCTCCAAGGCAACGTTTATTTTTCCATGAAAGCAGAGTTAACGGTTCAAACCTTTAGTTAGTAAGCTCTTCGTTTAACATTAATGTAGTGTCAGACTTTGTGCAGACAGAGTGTACTCCATTCTAATTTGCTCCACCGTTGTGTTTTAAGACAAAGAATTTTTGTACTGAAATACATGTGCAGAACTTTGTTTTCCAGATTCTGCCCCTTAATAAAGTTAGAAACAAAAAAGGTGCAAACTGAACCATTCTATTTGAAGTGTATGAAGTGGGTTTCTTATCAATATCAGGAGGAGGCAAGGACTTACAAATGAAAAATAAATGCTAAATTCCTTTCTTGAATGCAGCTTAAACTCAAGCCCACAAGGAAGAGAGTAAATCCACAATGGGCCTAGTAAAGGACACAATGATGCACAGAAGTAACCATTCTCAAAATGTTTGATTTACCATTATTTGTTCCTTTTCCTAAGATCCCACCTGAAATTGAACTGCTTAGAAAATTTACATGCACTATGAAATGTTTCAAAGAAAGGGATTTATTTTACTCACTTAAAGACCACACTTGACATGTATTTATTACCTGAATTGTTATCTTGTGAAAGTGAATGTCTTAGCCATTGTAGAGATGCCCTTAATATCACTAAGATAAGATTACCATGTAGGCACTCAAGGTATTTCCTCTCTCTCCATCCTCTAAATGCAAATAAACAGGTTGCCGTGCAATTCTATAATCGTAGTAGAGCTTGTTATGAATGCTTTACCTTATGATTCCATCTTCTAGATAAATATCAGCATAGAAGGACCGGTCTTCATTGATGATCCTTCCACCTTTAATAAGAATTCGATCATTCTACAAAAGGAAGTACAAGGTTGAGTAAAGGACAAAATTTAAATAATGTACCATTTGCAGACCAAATCAAAAGCAATAACAAAAGCTTTGCATTAAGTAAACATAAATGCAATGATACCCTTTACTGAAACATACATTGATGTACAGTTGAAGAGAATTTACAGAAAGAAGTACATTTGGAACCAAACTGTGTCTGAATTTGGTTAGGCTCAGCTGTAACAGCTGTACAATGTTACAGCCAGAAGGTCCTTGTTATTTACACATACATGACAAATGATCACTTGAAACCAGTACAGAAAAGAGCAAGTTCTGAATTAAAATGTCCAGAGGATAAATCTACTCAGGATCCTGTACAAACTCAAATCCGTCCTGAAAACAGATGTGGCTTCATCAGCATCAGCCAATTTTCTTACAAAAATGCAATAATCACCCGTTTGTTTACTCACTAGCATGGCAATACTGTACATTATTCTCTTGGTTGAAAATGCCAATAAAAAAACTCTTATGCTACAAGGAAGCTAGAAGAGGGAAGCTAGGAGGAGGAATGTAGGTAGAAAGGGAGGTGAAGGGGAGAAATTGGTGCAAATCCAGGTAGAGCATGGGGGTTGGGGGATGGGGGGAATGGGGATGGTAAGAGGGGGATTAGGATTAAGGTTTCATTTTTATATTAGGTTTATGTTTAACTATTTGTACATATTTATAAATATTTAATTCCCTTTTCCAGTATCTATGTTCTTGCAAGTCTTCCACATCACTTCGATACATATTTCTTAGTGATTTACTATGGGTATTCTAAATGCACTTACACCAAAATGTGCATTACAAATACATTTACAGGCATACTTTATACTCACAAGCATAAGCATTACTCACATCATCCTGCATTTCTGACTGCTTTATTTTTCATGCCAATAGCTTACACAGCATCAAAAGGAGTGGCCATTTTGGGCAATTTCATTTGCTTTCGAATCATACCAACTGCTTACGATAGCTTGATAGGTTTCCTTGAGAAAACCTTGAAGATGTACCTACCCTCTGTGCCAGCACTGTGTTTGGGCAGCATCCCACACATGTGGCAATTTCCACAAGACATGCTGGTACTGATAATCCTTTCAATAAGACACATAAACCAGCAAGAGAAAACAGCAAGACCTCAACTTATCTAATTAACTATCAAATATGAAGTACATTTACCTCATATAGCATATTGTCCCTAGTTTAAATTTTGCTGATGTAAATCTTTAACCACAATCCAATGGATCTCTTTATCTACATATTTCTTAAGTAAAAATATATAAAATGAATCCCCAATATTTTATTATTGGTTTGGTTATCTTTATTAATCTGGGGGGAGGGGTGGGAGGTTTATAAAGCTAAGATCTTAAACCAAAACCAGTCATATCCCATGGTACATTTAACGAAGTTGATTGGAACAGGATATATAATTTGGATGGCTTGTGGGATGGCTCAGACAGATTTGATTATTTCAAGCCTATCACCATGCAAAACAGTGTACATTGTTTATTTCTCTCATTAAATATTTAAAACAAAATTCAGTGTCAATGTTAATTTAATTTAAGGATTCGAGTAATGTTTGTCAGTCTGGATAGCAACTGGAAGACTCAGCTGTAGAGAGCCTTAGAGTTTAGAAACAGTGCCAGGATCATAGAGTATTTGAGATTTAAGAGAGAGTTG
The DNA here is from genome assembly GCF_053455715.1 of Rhinoraja longicauda. NCBI lineage: Eukaryota > Metazoa > Chordata > Chondrichthyes > Rajiformes > Arhynchobatidae > Rhinoraja > Rhinoraja longicauda. The sequence continues at coordinate 108,474,151 of NC_135953.1, forward strand.
CACGGATCTACTAGTATTGGAAGATCGAGCCAATACTATCGAGCCGATTTTGCTGCCTAAGAACACCAAATTAGATCTTGCAAACTCTTCATGGCCAATACAGATAGTTGGAAGCAGAAGAGACTGCTTGAGCAAAAAAACAAACTGCTGGAGGAACTCAACGGGTCAGGCAGCATCTGTGGAGGGAAATAGGCACACAAAGTTTAGGGTCAGGATCCTACTTCAGACAGCTTGGAAGATGCTCTTAAAGGCTTGGAGTACTTGAATGTATTGTTAATCTGCAAACATCAAGGATTTAATCCAAGCACAAGAAGAAGCTGTTTGGCATTTTGAAAGATTGACAGTTTGGGGGAGAGATCTAGTGGTGTGAAGAGATTATAGTATCTCAAAATCCTAAAGGGAAAGGGAGTGGGGATGTCACCCTTACTTTATTGCCTCCATTACTTTTTCCTACAGGTGTGCTTTAAATTTGTCTGCATGTAAACTAATATCCATCAATGTTCTTTTCGTTGAACACCTCATCTCATTTTGTGCCAGATAAATTGTATGTTTTTTTATAAAGGCTAAAGAGCTTGTTAAGTGATAATTACATCATTGCATTTTTGAAATATTAATCTAGATCTCATGGAACAAAGCACAACATTTTCAAGGTACTTTAAGATGAGATTATTTCTCTTCAATTAAATTGACTACTGCTTTCTCTCTGGTGGGGAAGATGTAGCCGTCAGAAAAGAGCTGAGTAACTCTGGGAATTTGAGAATTCTGTGTGGGGCTACACATTCAAAAATTCAGAAACTGCTGTTTTTTTCCTGCTGTAATGGCAGCAAAATGAAACCACAGAACAGTACAGAACAGGAACAGGCCCTTCGGCCCATAATGTCTGTGCCGAACATGATACCAAGTTAAACTAATTTCTTCTGACAGCGAGTGATCCATATCCCTCCAGTCCCTACATATCCAGTGCCGACCTAACACCCTCTTAAATGCCACTAGTGCATCTGCTTTCCCCACCACTCCTGCCAACACGTTCCAGACACCCACTACCCACTGAGTAAAAAGCTTGCTCCATACATTTCCTTTAAATTTCGCCACTCTCACTCTAAAACTATGCCCTTTAATCTTTGATATTTCCACCTTGGTTAAAATGTTCTGACAAGTTCTAAAAGGTTCTATGTATGCCTCTCATAATTTTATGTACTTTTATCAGGTCTCCCCTCAGCCTCTGAAGATACAGAGAAAACATTCCAGTTTTGTCCAGCCTCTGCTTGCAGCTAACACCGACTCCTCTGGGCAGCATTCTGATAAGCCTCTTCTGCACCCACTCCAAACCCTCTCCACGTAAGGAAAACACTGTTAGGTTTCAGCGTCATTACCATCAAATGCTTGGGTGTGTTTAGCTTGGGAGAAACCTCTGGTTTCCTCCAGAAACACCAAGGAAGGAAGGAAATTAGTTGGATTGGGTTTGAGACATAATGGGAAACATGAGGAGTGGAGAGGTGATGCAGAAGTATCAGTCAGTTTGGGGAGAGAAAAGATGGCTTGACAAAGATCAACGTACAACATGGCACCGAAGATTGACACGAAATGCTGGAGTAACACAGCAGGACAGGCAGAATCTCTGGAGAGAAGGAATGGGTGACGTTTCGGGTCGAGACCCTTCTTCACACTGGTTAGCGACAAGGGAGATATAGAAGATGATGTAGAGAGATAAAGAACAATGAATGAAGGATATGCAAAAAAGTAACGATGATAAAGGAAACAGGCCATTGTTAGCTATTTGTTGGGTGAAAATTAGAAGCTGGTGCAACGCGGGTGGGGGACAATATTTAGCAAAGGTGATTTTATAATGCAAAACTATCCTCCAACAAAGGTTAAGATACAATAAATTGAGCAAAAAAAAAGCAAATCATTGGACAAACTCAGCAGAGCAAGCAGCATCTATGGAGGCATCCCTCCAGTGCTTTGATTTTTGTTCTTACAAATGTTGCACAAAAATATTTCTAAAACAATATGGAACTCTCGTGACTCTTAATATGTCGATAGACAATTATTTGCTGATAGCAATCCCTCGGTTTAATTTTCACCATTATTGCATCAATAATAATTATGTAACTGCTACATTATGCTGAAAAGTTCATAATAAACCCAAAACCAATTAAATTAATAATAAGGTGATTGCCTTTCCTTTAATAACAACAAACAATGCAGCCATTTTAGTCAATTGCCATCCAAGCAATTTGTTTGTGTTCGAAATACCATAATTACAGACTCAGCACAAATTAAACAGCTTGATGATTTGGTAAAATCAACTACATCATACAATTTGAGAACAGTGTATTATATGCATTATATTTTTAACTTCTGAGCATTACCACTGGCTTGGAGAACCAGATTGATCCTGAACAGTTATTATCCATATTATCTGTTGCAATATTCAATAATTAAATTTGATAGAGCAGATGGTCCAACAATTAAGATTCACTTTATCTCTGGAGAGAATTTTGCATTAAGTTTTTAATTACAAACACATGGTGTAATGAAATGACAGGCTTATGTAATCGATTGTACCTATAATTGTAGGTTTAATGACCGTTGTATCCAGAATGGTGCTGTTCTTTAGATTGCTTGGCAAGTATGAGAGGTCAGAGTTATTCGAGGTTTTTAACTGGTCAACTGTATAAAATCATGACAACACGTTATGTTATACAAATCAACCATGAAAAATACAATTATTTTTCTGTCAAACCCGTCTTTCAGTAATAGTTTCCACTGTAGAGTAAACATCACAAGGACCTTCACAGAGAAGTAAATATAAAAATAAAAACTATGACTGAGTCAAAAGTTTTAGAAAGTACCATTAAAGGCTTGTTCAATGAGATGGATTTTAAGACAAAGAATCACAATAACAAAAAAATCATTTAAAGATCAACTTTAGATTATCTCAAGTATTATAGATTTTGAGGGATAGGGAGAGGTAGAATATTCAGAGTAGAAGCGGTGGAGGGGAGGTGAGGATTGAAAACAATGACGAGGATGATAGAAATTGTAGCATTGCTTAACTGGGAGCCAATGTAAGTCAGCAGGCACAAAGTTGAAGGGTGAATTGGGCAGTGTGAGGTAATGCATAGGCTGGAAAATTTTCCAGTCCTTTGTAGAATAGAGCAAAGAAGGACAGCAGGAGTGCGTTGAAGTAGTTGTGTTTAGAGTTGAAAAGAAAGAATTGATGAGGTTTTCAACAGCAGATGAGTTACACAGGACTAGTGCTGAGTAACAATAATGAGAGAGAAAAGGACAGTCGATGATGGTTTAAACCACCACAGAGAGCTGCAATTTTGCACCAGATTGTGAATATTCTTGTTCCGTTTGAAGCAGTTGCCGGAGAGGCAGTTTCTAGGGAAGAGACATTGAAGATGATGTTTTCAGTCTTCCCAAGATAGTACAGAACTAAAAGGCCTCAACATCTACAATGCATTGCTGGGATTTGGGAGAAGAGCAAAGCCAAAGGCAAAAGGACCATTTGTAATGCTAGCTGGCATAGGATTCAAATAGGGGTGCAGAGTTTGATGCCTAGTGGTTTAAGCCATGCAGCAAAAGTGGAAAATAAGCAATGCTGAACAGGGGTTGATTCAGAAAGATTGGAAGTTATTGCTAGAGCTTAAATGATAGGCTTCATGGGTGTCTGGGACATGCTGCCAGGGGTGGTGCAGGAGATATATGATAGGACAACGCAAGAAGCTTTTAAAAAGGGACAAGGATATGCAAGGAATGAATGGATATGGATCATGTGCGGACAGGAGATTAGTTTATCTTGGCATTATGTTCAGCCCACATTGTGGGCTTAAGGACCCCATTCTGTGCTATATTGTTCTAATGTTAAGGAAAGCTATTCCCCAATATAAGCAAGATCTGGTCATGCAGAGACAATTGGACTACAGAAAGTGATTGTTCCCACAAAATACTGATAGAAACTGGATCTAAATCTTTGAATTGTGTGAAGGAAGCCTACTGATAATGAAAAGGAGAAGTAGTCCAATCCTTTGCCTTTTCCCAATGTTAATATTTTTTGAAGAAAATTGGCTTGTTGATTCCAACATAAATAAAGGAACAGACTATTCATAGCCTCAAGACTTTTGCACCACTTAATTAGGTAATTTAATTGCTATCCCTTGATGTTGTTACTGAACAAATATTTTGAAAGTTGATTCCACATAATTGATTCCACATCCACATCCTTTTTGAGGACAACAATTTAATCCATTAAACCTCAGTATCATTCTGGGAATATATGTTGTAAGGTAACAGCTTCAAGGACAGTTCAGTGTTGGTGGATAAAATGTATGATGGTGTTTCTTTGTTCATTTATCGCAGGACAAAGTTGTTGCTAACAAGGCCATTGTAAGACTGACTTGATGCGTGACTTGAAGAACATGGAGATGGTCATCTTTCCGAGTTCACTGCAAATTGTTGCAGTGCATCTTATAGACGGCACAGAATGTATAGAGCATTGGATTAGACTGTTGGACATGGCGCTTTAATCAAATTCATCCTGGGTAATACTGTGATTGAAGACTATAAAGAGTTCTTGGAAGAAAAGAAAGATGAATGCATTGTGGTCACTGTTAAGCAATGATTCATGGCTTTAACAAATGAAGGAAGTCTTGAGAACAGAACACAGGGTCAGTTTAAAGAACTCAAAAGTTTTGAAAGTTCTTGCACTGACCAGAATGTTTTCCTTATTTATTCATTTACATGATATGGGTATTACTTGCAAAGTCAATATTTATTGAGCAAAACTAATTGCCCTTGAGAACATGTAGCTATACTGCACCAGGCAAGTGAAGCATCATACTCCTGATGTACCTTGTAGATGGTGGAAGGTCCTATCCATGTACCTGTCTAAACATTCCAATAGTACCTGTCGCAACTACCTCCTCTGTAAGCACGTTCCATACACCCACCACCCTTTGTGTGAAAAAGTTACCCCTCAGGTTCCTATTCAATCTTTCCTATTCAATCTTTCCCCCTTCACCTTAAACTTATGTCCTCAACACCAATTTTTGGTGCATTTTTCCCTTGATACAAAATGACTTGTTTAGGGTTCTTCCCTACCACATAAATGAGGCCTTGAAGGCAATCACTTTCATCTCAACTCTGGAATTCAGCTCTTTGGTCTGTGTTTGGACTAAGGCTGTGACCAGATACTGAATCCGGGTCCTGGAAAAATGAGGTGACAATATATTCCAAGGCTTAAGAAAAGAGCTTAAGAAGAGAGTTGAGGTGCACAGGACTCTCATGGACTCTCTAAGAGATGGAGATTCACATGGACATGATTCACAGTCATATCCATTGTCTTTAGTGGGAATGTTTAAAATAAATTGAATTATTTCTGAACAAAAGTAACCATGAACAGCGGAATTTAATGTGGGGCTAGTAGAGGAAGCTGTGCATTCATTTTTTAAGATCTTGTTTGATCCACTATTCTTGCCATATAGATTTATGAATGAAATTATATTCTCCAAAGGATGTATCAAAATCTTTCAATTACATCACTATCCTATTCTGTAGCTACCACTCTCTGATTATTCTCAACCCTTGAACAGTTATTCTGCTTTCAGACTGAGATAGCTCCAAATTAGCAAATATTGAGCAGAGTGATGGCAGATGGTGTTTAATCCATTAAGGGCAAAGTGTTACATTTTGGGAGGTCAAATGCAAGAGGGATGTATAAAGTAAATGGCAGAACCCTTTGGAGCATTGATGTACAGATGGATCCTGGGGTGCATGCCATTCACTCTGAAATTGGCAACATGTGGATAGGGTGGTATGCTTGCCTTCATCAATCAGGGCATTGATTTTTTTTAAAACAGAAAGTTGGATTGCAGCTTTAAGCATTAAACTCAAGACAGATTTGGAGTATGGTGTTCAGTTCTGGTTGCCGCATTACAGGAAGAACGTGGAGTCTTTGGAAAGGATACATAAGAGGTAAACGAGGATTTGAGAATATTAACTACAAGGGGAGGGTGGACAAATCTGGTTTGTTTTCTGTGGAACAGAGGTTGAAGGGAGACTTAATAGAAGTGTATACAGAGGTATAGATGCATAGAAAGATAGGGTACATGGTCAGTGTCTTTTTCGCAAGGTGGAAATATCAAATATTAGAAACCTTAAGATAGGGTGGGAGGGGGGGAAATTTAAAAGAGATTTGCAAGGCAAGTTACTTTTCCATAGAGGGTGGCAAGTGTCTGGAATGTGCAGACAGGGGACGTGCTGGAAACAGAAACAATTGAGAGGCTTTTAGACACACACACACACGAAGTGGCAGGAAGTAGAGGATTACAGACCACACGTCGGTAGATGGGATGAAATGGACTGGCATCATGGCCGACACAGACATGGTGGTTTGAAGGGCCTGTATTTGTGTTGCACTATTCTATCTGCTAAATATGTAACCATACCATGGGTTACTCCTCATCATCTTCCTCAATCTCGCTGCAGCCGCTATCCCCGGTTACACCAGGCTTTGTTATCACCAGGTATTTACATCATTGTGCCAACCTGGTTCCATGTAACGAGCCCACCTCCTTTAGTGGCTCACCTTCCCATGCCCAATCAATTACCTCTGCTGTGCCTCAATATTCCATCTTTGGTCCATATTTCTCATCCATGCGCTACTAGCGGACATTGCCATCCACAAATGAGGCCGAACTTTTGTCTCCTCTCTACCGGCCTCCATTCCACCACAGCTCATGCATTATCCAGATGGCGAGAGAATGGGATTGAGAGGGAAATATAGAGCAGCCTTGATTGAATGGTGGAGAGTAGACTCAATGGGCCAAATGGCCTAATTCTGCTCTTATGACTTACGAACTTATCCAGCAGTTTGTTTTCATTACGAGACAAATGAGCTACAACTTCTCAGCACTGATAAATGGTCCCAAGGTTAACCGTTCCTCTTTCCTCAGATGGTGGCTGCCCTGCTGAGCATTTCCAGCAGTCTGGTTTTATTTCAGCTTTCCAGCACCTACAAGTTTTTGATTTATCTTTTTGGCCTTCATAAGTCATGGGAGTAGAATGAAGCCATTCAGCCTACACCGTCATTCAATCATGGCTGGCCTATTTTTCTCTCTGAAACCCCATTCTTCTGCCTTCTCCCCATAACCCTCAACACCCTTACTAATCAATTTCCGCTTTGAAAATACACTGACTTGGCCTCCACAGCTGTCTGTGGCAATGCATTCCACAGATTTACCACACCCTGGCTGAGGAAATTTCTCATCTTCTTTCTAAAGGTACATCCTTTTATTCCATGGCTGTGCCCTCTGATCCTTGACTCGATCACACCTGCCACAAATTAAATTGAATTAGCTATCAATTGCTACATTCTAATTTCCAATGACTGGCCCCTGTGCAGCCTTCCATTCTACCCCTTCTAACTCTGATCATGGCATTGGATTGTTATTGTCAAGTGAACGAGATACAATGACATTTTTTTTTTGTGTGCTATCCGGTCAAATCATGCTATAAACAAGTACATTCGAGCCATTACACATATAACTGGTAGTGCAAAGAAATAAAATAACGGAGTGCGGAACTAAATACTACAGCATCATAGTGTTAGTTCCAGAGAAAATGCATTTTTTTTTAAGGTGCCATCACCACAAAGAGGTAGGTTGTGAGATAGGGTCTATACCCTTATCTTATTACATTCCCGTGACCTTAGCACCATTAACACGGGTTCATTCAACCATCCCACCAACATGTGAAGGTATTCCCTTCCGAAATTCCCTAAATTCGCTATTCAAAATCCTGCCAACTCTTTCCCAACAAAATTATCTTTTTAATTATCTTCAAATATGCAAGTATATTAAAAAGGCAACAGTGTGTTGCCTGCTCAAATTAAATTTAGTGTTTCCACTCAGTTTATGACAATTCTGAAACACAAGCACAAATGACTTACTAGTTACTCTTTCACTTCATAAACCCTATAACTCACTGAACAATGTTCCAGCATTGTCAACTGCCTGAGAGTGTAAGATAATCTGTGCTCGAATAATGGGGAATTTTGTGTTCTGCGGACAAATTCCTCATTTGGACTGAAAACGGGCGTCGCCCTTGCTGGGGAACCTTCAGGCTCAAGGCCATCGCTTGGTCTACCCATTGTCCTGTCTCAAATTCCCACTTCAGTGAGTTTTTATTGAATGCCCGAGCAGAGAATGCAGCAGAATAATGCTTCCCTCAAAGAAACTCCAGTACAACTAAATTTCAGGTGGTCGTATTACAATTTAGACCAATCGCTCACCAAATTATATCAGGCGGGAGAGTTCCATTGTCTAGGCTGGTATGGAGACACGTAGTCGTGTTGAAAGACTAATTTAACCTCAAAGGGAGTCTCCATACATCAAAGCGAGAAGCCTACAGCAACGTAAGAGCTCCACGTACTAGAATATTAATCATTGTATTTTTTTGTCTGCCTCTAACTGTCCGGGACAATCTGCCTTCTAAAGATTTTAATAAATGTCTATATTAAATACCCAAAGTAACCCCACCACAACTTCCGGTAGTTGGTGTAATTAGGGTTTGACCTACAAGGTGTGTCTCAGTGATGGCGCTTTGTGTTATGAAGGATTTTTGTCTGGGTTGAATTTACCCAGCCCCTCCCATCATCTACAAATAAATATGCCCCCCCCCCCCTCCGTGTACGACCGTCTTCACTTTTCGTTCCCCACCCAATGCCCAGAGTTGCGGCTGTTATTTGCATCTGTTATGTTTGTCCTGCGATTTGGCTGATTTAAACAGACTGACTCTGTTTAACTCAGCTTCCTTTCTCTATGAATCCACCGGGCTGCAAGTTCTTTGCACCGATGCGTATTGATCATTCTATCGATCACGTCTTTTCACCAGAACAGCCGCCCACACCCATGACCTTGTCTGAAACCATTTGTTCCTTTCTCTGTAAATACGCAGCCCCTTATCAGCCCTATCCACCGTTCGTAGTGCGAACAAATTGTGTGTATTTACATTTTAAAGAGAAGCCGGTGCTGTAGGTGAGGAGAATCGTTTTTAAACGAACCTCGCATCCCCCGGGCCTTTCGCCGCCATAACACCAAAGCCACTCAGCACAATACGGCTCACAAAGTAGATACAGATCCCATCCTTAGCCCCCTTCCCAAAGCAAGGCGCGGACACAACTGGGACGCCAGCGCACCCTTCCCTCCCACAAAGAAAGAGCTTACCGTTACACGGTGCATGTCCTGGCCGTCTCGGTTGGGCATGTTTGCCTGCACTTTATTGTGAGGAGGGGGGAAGGAGAGGGAGGAGGGAGGGGGTAAAGGGCAAAGCTTTGGGCTGTAAACTGGGCCGCCAATTGTGACCTTACAAACTCGATGCCTTTTTTGTGGAAGCAGTGTTTGTTAATGGAAGTGTTTCTGTGTGTGATGTTGAGGGGTTGTCTGCAGCCGTCCAAGGGGGAAGCTGGAAAAGAGCTCCTTCTAGAGGCCGCCTGCCTAATGGAGACAGACGCGATTCACCTCAGGAAGCACTTCCCATCATCTCTGCACACTGACGAAGTTCAGCGGTACCAATACACTCAAGTTTTCCCATCCACGATCAATTAACTGGACTTTTCATTTTTTTTCCTCCGGGTTAATGAGAAAGTCACCTGAAAGTTGGTTGGTTAACCCTCGCCATTCCAGCGTTCCCCTCCGGGACTACCTCATGCAAACCCATCCTGCAAAGTTAGTGTGGAGCAGGCCGCCGTTTCCCAGCACCTCATCCCCACAGTCAGTGGCAGACGAAGTCATGATTTCAAAACCCACACATTTTCTCAAAGTAAAATAAAAACTCAACTCAAGAGCAGCTTCTGCTGAACTCGTTCTGTTTTTATTTCTAGAAATCCTGGTCTAAATGTTGGTGGGACGAGGACAATAGACAATGGGTGCAGTAGGAGGCCATTCGGCCCTTCGAGCCAGCACCGCCATTCAATGTGATCATGGCTGATCATTCTCAATCAGTACCTCGTTCCTGCCTTCTCCCCATAACCCCTGACTCCGCTATCCTTAAGAGCTCTATCTAGCTCTCTCTTGGATGCATTCAGAGAATTGGCCTCCACTGCCTTCTGAGGCAGAGAATTCCACAGATTCACAACTCTCTGACTGAAAAAGATTTTTCCTCATCTCAGTTCTAAATGGCCTACCCCTTATTCTTAAACTGTGGCCCCTGGTTCTGGACTCCCCCAACATTGGGAACATGTTTCCTGCCTCTAACGAGTCCAACCCCTTAATAATCTTATTAAGATTATAAAGGAGAGTCTTTGAAAGATATTTTTTGAATCCTGCCTCTAGTTTATTAACCATCCGGACGTTAAGATGAAAGGCGAGGGGAAGTGCGGGTTATGCTGCCACAGACAATGGCCCCTGTGACAACCAGTGGGTGGGCGAATAGTTCAAATAATAGGAGCTCTTGTCCAATATTTCAAGCCGGATTCCGACAGAGTGGGGCTGCGGCTTCAAGCAAAGACGGGCCCCTGCCTGGTGTGCGTCTCCTCCCTCCCCCCGGCCTCCTGATTCCAGTTCAATAAACACAGAACAAAAGAATCAGTCTACTTTTAACCAGGAATGGGTCTGTGCGATTTCTCCTCCATCACGACTTTAAAACCACTTTGCATCACTACTTTCAAACAACTCATTTCGATCATTAGGTACTTAAAATGAAGTCTTCTCTTTGACTCCCTGAAACTGAACTGAGATAATTCGATTGCAAAAAAAAAAATCAAAAGGAGAAGGAACTTTTTGTTTTGTTGTTGCGTGTGATGTTGAGCTCGTTTTAATGGTAATGGTAATGGTGGGGGGTGGGGTGGGGTGGAGGTCGGGCTGTACCTTGCCTGGCTGCCAGCCTTGGAGCAGCCCTTTGGCCGTCGCCGGTCTGATCTCCAGCGGGGCCCGCTCCTCCCTCTCGCTGGGAGAACTGATAACCGAGCCGGAGATTTCACTGATGTCGCTGGCAGTTTCGCTCATCCCGTCCGATTCCGGGGACAAGATGTCATGCCGGCTGGCGCTCCGAGATGCCTTGGAGCTGCGTCGCCCCACGCTGTAGGCATCGAAGTCTATTGTCTTACTCTCATACGCACCTTCCACGGTGCAGAACATGCCTCCGTACTTCTGCCGGGGGGTTTGGGCGGTGGTACCCGGTCTGGCCAGGTACACTGGCAGATCAGCCTCCTTGTTCCACAGTCTTTTACTATCAGCCATGCTTCCCTGACGAGCTCTGTCTGAGAATGTGAGAAACGGCTCGCTTTCTCCCACTCAACACTTTCACACCCTTGCACACCCACACAAGCAATCACAAGGAACCAGTGGAACACAGTCAGTCAGCATGCGGCTAGTCAATGAATCCTCTGGTGACAGGCGATTTCACGCAAAGCTTCTGACACGGAAGCAATAGCGTCCGCATAGATGCAAAGAAAAGTGTCGCTGTTGGTTCAGCAGGTTTTTTTTTTGGTGGGGGTGGGGGAGGGGGTGGTCGTTCCTTCCTCTGAGGAGGGGCCTTCTTGGCGTGAATTCTGAGTGGGGATTGGGAATTGGGTGAGGGGCGGCTTGTCTGAAAGCAACATCATTGAAACGATCGATCAAAACGCCGCTGGAATGATCAGCATTCAGTGCATGGGGTGAGCTATCCTTTCAGCACCTCCCATGCAAGCTGAGTCCCACGCTGGTGGGGGCGGGGAGATCAGGGTCTTTGGCCGGAGTGCGATCATTGCTTGTTTTCTTGCAAATAAATGACCTCACTGCATTACATCTGAACCGCTTTTGTTGAAAGGAACAAAGTTCAACAGATGACCGCGGGGAGAATTTTTGAAATGTTAACCCGTTGTTGCAAAAACTGAAACACACACTGCGACTGACTGACTGACTGACTGACTGACTGCCATGAACGCAACTTGGTGGTGTAGTTTGCAAAGTATTCTGAGAACTGGATGCAAATTTAAGTCAATCTAAAGCGCAGCCCTCGTCAAATCATCGCACGTGTATTTTATCGATTTACATCTGAGAAGCATCAACTAACCTCCGACCTCCAGCCATTAATCAAGCCGAGGAATGGTACTGATGCTCAAATTAAGATGATTCTAACGGGAGACGCAACCTTGTGCCATTCATACGCTGGATGTGCTGTTTAAATATTTGCAGGCGGGGAGATTTGGCAAAGTCGATAGGCTGAGGTCACTCTTTGGAGGGAGAATGGTCGTTGTCTTTGCTGATAGGTTGACTGGTAACAAGGTTACTAACATAAAGGCATTGATAGTGTCAAAATGTTGCAGATTTTGGGAGAAGGTTTCCGTGCAAGATCATTAGCCTTTTTTGCAACATCTCATTCATGTTTAGTTTAGTTGAGAAATACAGCATTGAAACAGTCTTCAGCCTACGGAGTACTTGCTGACCATTGATTACTCTTGTTTTATGTTATCCCACTTTCTCATCCACTCTCCTACAGACTAGGGGGAATTTTACTGAAGCCAAATAACCTGCAAACCAGCACATCTTTGGGATATAGGAGGAAACTGGAGCACCCGGAGGAAACCCACGCAAGAACATGCAAACTCCACACAGACAGCATCTGAGATCAGGATTACACCTGGGCGTCTGGCGCTGAGAGGTATCAGCTGTACCGACTGCACCACATGGCTGCCGTTATGTTGATTTAATTTAGCACACTCAATGCATTTCAGTTGCAAGTTAGTTTATCCCATATCCCAACAATTCCGATCAATGCCTTTTTCAGGTGACTAGATGACTATGATACAACAGCGGTTTTGTAGGCTGTGAAACAATACGATACGATAGAAGGTTATTTAAGTTGGAAATTGATCTGCCAACAATAAAAAAAACACAAAATACATTAATTTAAAGTGACCAGTGGAAAGGATTGGGGATGTGCAAAGATGGGGGAGGAGGGAAGAGTCAGTTTCAGTCTTCCCCATGACAGAAGGGGGAGGAGTTGTACAGTTTGGTAGCCACAGGGAAGAAAGATCTCCTGTGGTGTTCTGTCCTGCATCTTGGTGGAACCAGTCTCTTGCTGAAGGTACTCCTAAGGTTGCCCAGTGTGTCATGGAGGGGGTGAGCTGTATTGTCCAGGATGCTCCGCAGTTTGAGGAGCATCCTCACCTTTAAGACCACCTCTCATGAATCAATTTATTGTGAATGGAACATTTATTGCCAAATTATATGCTGTGGATTTGCATTAAATAAGAACTGGATTACAACTGGATATGATTTGGTCCTTCTTGAGGATTCATCTCATTTCTATGTTAATGTACACACTAACATTTGATAATAAAACCCATGCATTAACTTTCGTTGCATTTGAACACTGGAGGCAACAAATAAATATCCATATCCAAAATTGAAAGGCAATAAACACATGAAATCCAAAGAACTTCCTAATTTAGTTTTAATACAAAATGCATACATTATACAATATACAAATGTGTAGAAATCATTTATATGTTACCAGCTTATAAAAATAACCTTACAATTTTATTAACAAGTAAATCAACAGAATTTTAAGTAATTTTTAGTGCTATTTAATAAATGTTTTACAAAGGAGTGATGTACATCTATTTAAGAAACATTTGGGACTACGCTACATGTATTCAGTATTATATACATTAGAAATCTGAGACATTTCCTTTTGCTTCTATTTTAATAAAATGCATATCTAAACTTTATTCCTCTGTTGCTAGGACCTTGTGTACCAAAAGAAAAAAATCTCATCCAAGTCATTTGTAGAAACCATAACACATTATTTTATAAAATAATTTGGCTTGGAGAGACTAAACAAACCTTTTTGGCTTTTAATGAATTCCAGTACAGATATTTGATCCCTGTTTGCCTCTGTAAGGCACTGAAAGATTCAGAATGTGCAAGGAATAATGTTGGCTAGAAATCCAATCCTGGTCAGAGGACCAAATACAATGTACAGCATGATCAGCAGAAATATTCAGCTGATATTTCTGTATTTAGTTCAATTGAAATCAATGGAATAAATTTCAGAAGAAGATTCCAACACACTGATGCTGCAATAAAAGAGTGTTAAGTGCAACTGAGCAAGGTGAATTTCTAGATATGTATGTTTATATACAATGGGGAAAAAAACTAAATGAAAACCTGCTCTGGGTGTTCATATTTACATATACATTTTTGTCACACCAATTTTAAAAAAGTAAAGATGTGAAGATTGATCCACTCCGCTGGTTTTATGTAAGCAGATTAAAGTTTAGATTTGCGATTTGTCACAAGGCCACCATACAATATCAATAATTCATGCACCGAAGTATCATATTAACAAACATTACAAGAGGTTGGAGGAAAGGGTATGCAAAGGGACATCTTTGTTTGATCCATTCCCTCACTTCAGCAGAACAAGTTTATCTCATGCACAAAAATATATTGGCTACCATTTCCTCATTCTTTACCAGTCAGGTTCTGCATTACGGTCAAATTTTGTTCTGAAACTAAACCTATCTCATTACTGATTAATTGGTGCAGAATACAATTGACATTAATTATGTTTTATTTATGATGATTTGATGGGACACATGTTGCTTAAAATGTATGAAATAAACTATATGTTAACTTTTCAATACAATAAGCACACACCATTACAGGAGCCTCTGTAAACTAAGGTGTCTGGGGAGAGTTCGAACATTGAAAATTTTCAAGGTACAATTGTTTATGCATTTCTCAATGGGCTGTCAGAGAATCCTAAAGAATTATTCAAGGGTATTTCTAGGCCATTGTGGAAAGAGCTGTCATAATCGTTACTTTATTCTATTGTCAAATACAAAGGTTGTTCATACTGCAGCTATCAATAAACTTTCCTTTCAGACACATCGTCTATGTTTTAGAAGGAATTTACTTGCAAGCGCAAATTTAAGAACAGAAGTTTTACTTTCATAACTGATCTTTTAGTGCAGTTTCATGTTTTCTTATCCAGGTGCAATAGACAATGAATAGTGCAAGCAAGCAGTTTTAAACTGTACACAAAATATACAAATATAGAACAAATGACAAGAAAGCACTATTGCCCCGAATAGTCCTGAGGTACACTTCAAAAGAAGTGAAATGTTAAACAAATTTGTTTCCCGGAAGCTGTGCTCAAAAAATATTTTCTTTAAAGTGCCACTAGGAAACCATGCATGGTATCGTTCCTTCATATTCAGCACACATACATGGTTCAACATACAATAGTCACATAATAACAAAAGTTGCATTTACACTGTTGAATGGGCTAAAATGTCTTACGATGTGTAACCAGGTCCTTCGGCCCAACTTGCCCACACTGGCCACCATGTCCCAAGGACAATAATCCCACCTGCCTGCATTTGGCCCATGTCTCTCTAAACTTGTCCTTTCCAGGTACCTGTCTAAATGTTTCTTAAATGTTGTGATAGTGCCTGCCCCAACTACCTCCTCCCGCAGCTTGTTCCATATACCCATCACCCTTTGAGTGAAAAAGTTATCCCTCAGGTTCCTATTAAATCTTTCCCTCACTCACCTTAAGCCCATGTACTCTGGTTCTCGATTCCCCTAATCTGGGCAAGAGACTGTGCATCTACCAGACCTACCCAGTTGTGTAAATTAATTCACCAGGAGGCTCTTCTGATTTATTTTTTTTGTCCATGATATCGATCGTCAATTAAAATACATCAAATATAAGGTGAATATGGCTGTACAAAATGTTTAAAACATACCTTGTTTTACAGTGATTTAGTAAGCATAGTTCTTCCCCAACTGTTTTCAGAAGCAGAACAATGGCACGACAATGTTTTTTTAATTCTATTTAGAATACAGACTGGTTCCATTTTATTTCATGTTTAGTTGGCTGCTACTAACTCTGTTTTTTCTTTATTCAAAAGATGAAAACTGCACCAGGACATTTGACACAAAAGACCAAGTGCAACGTTCTGGTATTTTGGCAAGGAATACAAAACTGGAATAAGTTGGAGAGGTAGTAAGAGAATTGAATACCTGGCAACAAATTATAGGCAAAGATTAATTCAAGGCTGCATCTTTGTTGGGTTTTAGCACCGAATTGTGAGTGGAGCAAAACAAATTCATTCAGCAGAGACTCCCAGCTTGTACTCAGAGGCTGCAGCAATTCATAGAAGATTTTCTGAAGAGGTTTATTTGACGAACAGCAGTGTGTATTTCAACTTTCTAGACAAAACCTGCATCCTTTAAACTTCATACCTGCAAATATTTCAAAAACAAAAAGTAGACACAACTTAGTTATTAAATGTATAAATTTTATAATATGTTGCATATATCGTGCCTAACACAGCATTATCCATAGATTAGACAGATGGACACAAAATGCTGGATTAACAGCGGGTGAGGCAGCATCTTGGGTGAAAAGGATTATCCACAGATTGACTGTTATTGTGATTAAAGCCAACAGATAAAGTGTGACCACATTATAAATCTGTACAAAACACAGTTAGCTTCATAAATGTTTTACAAAACAAAATACTACAAATGCTGGAAATTTGCAATGAAATCCAGAAATGCTGGAACTACTTAGCTGGTCAGACAGCATCTGACAAGAGACAGAGTTAGTGTTTGAAGTTACTAACTTTAAGAACTGAGACATTAGGGATAAATCCAAAAGGGAAAGAAGAGAGGGGAGGTCTCAAGCTGAGTACTCTACATGAGAGATTATATGATTAATGGAATGCCAGTGCAATGTGAAAGTGTGATAGGAGGACATGAAATAAAGTGTCCTGTGACCGTTTTACCATCTGGATTGTACCACAAAATAATTCATTCTCAGCCACTGACAGTATTGAGTTTGAGTTTAGTTTATTGTCACGTGTACCGAGGTACAGTGAAAAAGCTTTTATCGCCCATTACCCTTTGTTACCAGGCAAACTATTTCCTGAGTCAGTTAAATTCTACATTCCACATGCAGGCATGATTGATGTTAATTTTGATACTAACAACTTGTTTGCTTGGTACTTCATATGATTTTCATCAGAATCACATCTGTTGCTGATCAGTGGGGATCTTTCGCTACTGTTTGAAGGTTTCTAATCTAATACCACACAATGTTTGCAGAAAGCATGCTGTGCAATAACTTCATCAGATTGCCAACATAATCAGCTACCATTTGCCCTCGTTCCATCTGTAACTTTTGATCGAAGTGCGAGACCTCAATATTTTTGACCTATTTATTCTCCATGGATATGATTAAATCATCAGGATGCTTCATGGTCAAAGTTAACCACTGAATAGTCACAGGGCCACCACCACTCTAGCCTTGATGTGTCCTGCCCCACCCTTCGTAAATGTCCCTTTTCATGTCCTGAGAACATCATTAGCTTTGGACACATTAGTCTAGGTTTCTTATTTCATATTTGTTTGGACTTTCCTATCCTTTTGACATGCCTCGCCAAACTCACCCAATTTCAGGTCTTGTGGTATTAATACCTTCATGTCCAGCTCTCAAATGTATCTTTCAAGACTGAACATGCCATGAATTTGCCCTTTGTTATATGTGCTGAATACTGTTATCGAGTCACCATCATGCAGCACAGAAACAAGGCCAGCAACCCATCATATCCATGCTGACCATCTGGTATCTATCTATGCAGATCCCATTTGCTTGCAATTGATACGTGGTCTTCTCTGCATTAGTGATGGAAGTGCTTGTCTAGAATGTTGTGAAAGTACCTGCTTTCCCCTTTCACCCAGCCACTATGTTTCAGATTCCAAACACATTCTGAGTAAAATTATTATGTGTATGAAGGAACTGCAGATGCTGGATTAAACCTAAGATAGACACAAATACTGGAATAACTCAACAGGTCAGACAG
This sequence comes from Rhinoraja longicauda, assembly GCF_053455715.1. Taxonomy (NCBI): domain Eukaryota; kingdom Metazoa; phylum Chordata; class Chondrichthyes; order Rajiformes; family Arhynchobatidae; genus Rhinoraja; species Rhinoraja longicauda. The sequence continues at coordinate 108,492,017 of NC_135953.1, forward strand.
CATCTCTGGAGAATAGGCATAGGTGACTGAGAGTCATTCTTTAGAAGGATCTCGACTCAAAGCATCACCTACTCCTATTCTCGAGAGACGCTGTCTGATCTGTTGAGTTACTCCAGCTTTTTGTGTCTATCTTCTGAGTAAATTTATTATTCCTTAATCTTCTTTAAACCTTCCATCCCTTACCTGAATTACCACAGCTGCCTTCTTTGAATAAAGGTACCAAATGTGCTATTTTCCAGTCATCTAACACCTCATCTGTGGCAAGTGAAGATTTAAAATGTCTGTAAAGGGTCCAGCAATCTCTTCCCTTGCCCCCCAAACCAATATGGTATACACCTGATCAGGCCCTGGGGAGTTATTTTCCTTTAAGCTTGGGAAGACATCTTTTACCATTTTTATATTGGCAATGTGTCTGGAACCTCATCATCTTCTCCTGAATACTCGAATCGCAATGGCATTTCCCAAGAAGTTGTTATTTAAAACCTCACCTACATCCTCTGGTTCCATGTAAAGACTGACATTTTAGTTCCCAATGAGTCCTATTCTTTCTCTGGTTACCCTGTTGCCCATCCTATACATTTTACATTGGGATTTTCCTCAATCTAAAATGCCCATCATATTTCATGCCACTTATTTGCCCTTCTAATTCCTTTTGTTTAAAGTTGTATGTGCATTAAACACCATTTAATAATTTCAGTTCATTAGTTACAGCATCACACATATAAAATAAGAGATATTTCTTGCCCTATGTTTCTCCATTGCTTTCTTCAAAGTCCAGTTTCCATGCCTGGGGATCTGCATTTGATTCATCTTTGCACCTCCCCATAAATCAAGTGTATTCATTCTGCCTTGATGTGCAGAATTGAAAATAAAACCAATATGTTGACCATTTTTCTCTCCAGTGCTTTATAACAATCATATGGTATAAAATTTCATCAGGCTCAATTTATTCTGATTCCTTACCTGCAGTTCCACTGACCTAGTCTAATATATTTTGTACACTTGAACAATTTACATGTTTTACCCAGATCCAAGCTATTGTTGCAAATTAGAAACAGAATTGGTCCAGTCAATGACTCCTGGTTCATCCCGATCAATACTTTGAAACATAGAAACATAGACAATAGGTGCAGGCGGAAGCCATTTGGCCCTTCGAGCCAGCACCACCATTCATTGTGATCATGGCTGATCATCTATAATCAGTAACCTGTGCCTGCCTTCTCCCCATATGCCTTGATTCCACTAGCCCCTAGAGCTGTATCTAACTCACTTTTATATTCATCCAGTGAATTGGCCTCCACTGCCTTCTGTGGAAGAGAATTCCACAAATTCACAACTCTCTGGGTGAAAACGTTTCCTCTCACCTCAGTTTTAAATGGTCTCCCCTTTATTCTTAGACTGGTTCTGGACCCCCCCAACATTGGGAACATTTTTCCTGCATCGAGCTTGTTTATTCCTTTTGTAATTTTATACGTCTCTATAAGATCCTTCACCAAGTGGCTGTAGTTCACCAAGTAGCTGTAGTTTCAACACTTCAATTTCAAATCCATGTTCAATACGTTGTTCAAATCTCAATGGAATTTTACTTAAGGAAAGTCTTTTATGAACCTCAGTTAAACACCTTCCGGAAGGATTTGTTTTGCATCACAAGCTAAACTAGAACTTAGTAAATTGCATATTAGATCTTATTTATTTCTTCAAAATGTCAGAGAATCTTATATTTGATTAATTCTCTGCTGGAAACTACCCTCACCTCTTTTGGTCAAGCTATTTTGCTTTACCGAAAATCTTTAAAATAAAACTGAAAACTTCAGCTGCTTGTTTGATTTATTTATCATTACGATCAGAGACAAGACATTCACAGTTTTTAATCTGTGCTTCCCTTCTGTACAATTATTTCCTCAATGATTAATTCCACTGATATCTTCTCCCTAACCTTCTTTGTCATAAGAAGAATTAGCATCTATCATAGTAGATGTATTGTTTTGAATCTTTCAACTTATATAAAATTTTCACTCATATAAAAGCTATATATGTTGCTTTGGTTATCTTTATCTGCAGAGTATATATTCCTTTGTGATCACGAAGGAAATAGTCATCCAGAATCTGTTCTCGGTTTTTAATTAATTTACATCTTTTATGGTCTCCTTATCACTGAAAGACCTACCATTAAAGTACTGAAGGAATAATTCAATAGCTTTTCCATTCATATTTTAATGGTCTCTATTCACCCAAAGGAATTCAAATTATTGCCAATCTACCTTCTAAGCCGCTATCACATCACTGAGTACTCATTTGTGGCTCGCAATGGGGCGAGCTCAACCAACTAACTGTGGTTTGATCAGCACACATCGGTATTGTAATGTATTTGCACAACCAAAGCCTGTGACACATTGAAAGATCAATGGTAATGGTATAGAATGTTTCAATCAGTTACCATTCATAAGTTAAATATTTGAATTATTCATCCCCTGGCACTTGTGTCAACATACAATATAGCCGTGGCTATATTCACTTTCACTTGCACTTGTACTTGCAGTTCACTTGCAAGAAATGGTGCCTTTCATTTAGTTGAATGGAAGCAAACAATGACAAATTTGCAACGATATGTATTTGCAAAAAAAACGTGCCGCATACATACTATTCTCATCAACAGTCACCTGTTAGAGTTTTATTTGTGGAGGTGTTCTGAGGAGTTTGTTAGCCTGGGCATCCCATCACATCCTGGAGGTGAACTCACTGACCAGGGCTGGAAAATAAAAGCAGAAACAAAGAACTGTAGATGCTGGTTTAATTCAAAGATAGACACAAAGATAGACACAAAGATAGACACAAAGATAGACACAAAGCGCTGTGATAAATCAGCAGGTCATACAGCATCTGATGAAGATCCGATCCCAAAACAGTGTCCATCCATTTGCCTCCACAAATGCTGCCTGACCAGCAATTCCTCCAGCTGTTTGTTTGTTTTGTTTAAATTTAGAAGATGTGGAGCAATTATTTGCTGCAAAAATGAAAAGGACTATGAATATATTTTGGTCAACCCTATATTCTATGGACCGTAATTCTAGATACCCTAATTTGGGGGAAATATCCTCTTCGCATCCACTCTGTTAATCCCCCTCAGTATCTTATGCTTTAATAAGATAATCTCTCATCTGAACATAGGCCCTATCTGCTCGTCCTCTCTTCAAACAATCACACAGGAATCAACCTAGTGAACTGTCTTGGCATAGCCTCGAATTCAAGTAAAATCTCCCTTAAATGTGAATTCCAAAACTGACCTGAATACTCTCGTCGCAGTCTGACCAGCACCATGTAAAGTTGCATTCAAACTTTCGTAATTTTATACTCTATAAACCCCTTGCAATAATGCTCCACATTCCATTAATCTTATGAATTACTTGCTGTAGCTGCATATCAACATTTTGTTTTTCATACACCAGGGTCCCCAGATTGCTTTTTAACCACAATTTTAAGCCTTAGTCCATTTAAATAATATTTTTGCATTTTAATTCTTCCTTCTAAAGTGGATAACCTCACCATCTCCCTCATGGTATTCCATTGGCCTGGTTCGAGCCCACTCACTTATCGATAGCCCTTGAGGCTTGCAGTGCCGTTCTCACAGCTTGTTAATCCAGCAATCATTGCTACATTGGCAAATTTGGCTGCAGCACAACTCAGTTCCTTCATCCAAGTCATTAATGTACATCGTAAATAGTTGATGGGTATCATTGATCCCCATGGCACCGATCAAGTTACTAATTGCCATTCCAAGCGTGACCCATTTATTCAGACACCCTGATAGTCGATTATATTGTTTACAGAGTTCTATGTTTACATATTCTGTAGGAAGGAACTATAGGTGCTGGTTTACACCATCATCTCTTTGAGTTATATATGCTGGAGTAACTCAGTGGGACAGGCAGACAGGATGGTGCCAGTCCTGCTAATTACTCCAACATTTTGTATCTATCTTCGATCGTTACATATTCTGTTGTGCTGCTACAAGAATTTCATTGTTCTGTCTGGGACATGTGGCAATAAAATACTCTTCACCCTCTATCCAGCCAATATACAATTCTTATCTATTGCTCTATGTGGCACTTTATCAAAAGATTTCTGATAAAGCAAACACATTACATGTACATTCCCCTTTATCCACCCAAATTTGTTATATCCTCGAAGAACTGTAGTGAATTATCAATGAGAGTTTTTGTTATAAAACAAGTTGATTTTACCTGATTGTTTTATTTACTCCCTGCTATTGCCTCCTTGAAAATAGATCCAATATTTTACTAAACAGAAATGTTGGCCTAACTGGCTATTGTGTCCTTCTTTCCATCTTCCTTTTCAGAACAGTGGCATTACATTTGCTGTTCCCTGATTTTCTGGGGCTTATCCAGAATCAAGGGAATGTTAGTAAACAAAATCCTGTTATCATGTTATCCTGTAATCCTATTATCATGGCAGCTACTTCTTTTAAGACCCCAGTTTGCAAACTGTCATGTCCAGAGGACTTGTTGACATTGGTTTCATCAGTTTGTCTAATTTGCAGAACAAAGGGGGAAAAAAATTATGTAAAATAAATGACAAAATACATGACCCTTACTGCATTGTGCTTCAAAGTTTTTGGCAATCTAATGATGGTGTCCTCAAGGAAACAGATTGGTACTAGACCATGCCTTCCATTAACCTGCAAATACAGGAAACATTTTAGAATTAGATGCATTCACTCCCATACTTTGAACGATGGTCACAAGATTCAGAGCTACTGCCTTCGAGATAATAATATTCAAGAAGATATTTATGTATATATCTACTCCTTATGGGTGAAAAAATAAAGTGATATGGAGAGAAGGCCGGAACAGGGTACTGAATTTGGAATCCAGGATCTGCTGAAGAAGGGACCAGACCTGAAAAGCAAGTCTGAAAAAGGGTCTTGACCCAAAACATCACCTATCTATGATGTCCAGAGATGCTGTCTGACCCGCTGATTTACTCCAGCACTTTGTGCCCATTTACTGAATTTGGACGATCAGCCATGATCACTTGGAGCGGCACAGCAAGCACAAGGACTGATTGGCTTATTCCTACCCCTATTTTCTACATTTCTATTATCATCCTACACTTTCAGCAATTTGGACAGAAAAAAATAAACAGACGAGTAATTAGGAAGGCGAGATGTCAAATATACATTCCGGGCCAATATATTTCCCCCGATTAACTCCATATTAGGAATGTCAGAGTTTTATGGATGCCATTGTGTATTTTTGAATGGTCTACAAAATCTATATGCAAACTGTTCCAGGGCAACTGATATTATATAGGCAATGCACTAATGCTAAAATTATCTTCTCTTCCTCAGTTGCAAGACCGTAATGTCATGTCCCAAGAAGCATCCAGTCACCACCGGCAGAACTCCATCAGGGGGAATACATACAGAACAGAGTATCTGCAGACTGCAGAAAATCAACTGGATGGCAGCAGAAAACCAAAGGAAAGTACAACACTCAACCTACTACCTATAGGTATTTACCTCATTTAAAAATAATGTTTTACCAAAAAAACATAAAGAAATTTAGTTCATAGTCCCTACAGCAGAGAGAGTCAACCTTCATAAAAATTTCAGGATCTGAAGATTTATTTCTGTGCATGTTAGGAGACTGTGTGAGAATCTGGAGATAGAGTTACAAAGCATTTGCAGGTAAAAATGCTTTAAAAAAAATGCTTTTTAATACAGCTCTTATATTGGCTGGTTTACATACACAGAATTGACCAAATCATAATCTGAAAAGCTCCCTTAGATTCAATGGCTCCAACATTAGAAAGGAGCAGAGGAAAATAGAAACTATTACAGTATGGAGAAAACATTTAAAAAAAGCAATGTTACTATTCTGTATTCTCAGGGGTGGCATGGGAAGGGAGAGGTGGGATTAACAGGTACTAAACGGAGTGCAGTACATTTTACAGCCAACGTCTTTCCATACAAAGCCAGCTTTGTATGTTTTGAAATCTTTTTTTAAATGTTAAGCTGCATTTTTGTGTGCTGCACTACATCTTTATGGAGAGCATCAGCCAAATTCTCAGAAGGACAATACTGGGTCAAACCTGCTACTTGACAATTCTTTCAGAAAAAGCAAGCTCACAAAGAACCTTTTCAATATAGTGACAAATTGCACAAAAGAGCTGGCAAGCCCCCAGCAACATTGGAAAAGCAGATTGAAACATAATAAATATAGAAAGTATGCACAGATCCAGGCTTAATTTAATACTTAGCACTGGGAAAACGCGAATTAACATAACAATGTCTTATTAATAGATTTTGATTCAAAGCCTTCATTACTTTATCAATGAGCCAACTCTGTCATGTATTTAAACATTAATGACACAATGCAACTGCGTTGTAACTGCAATTTGTGTTCTTAGCGGGCTATTTGGAGCATTGGAAATTTAGAGTGCTTTACTGAAGTGAGGAGTTTTTTTGCAGAACCTTATCATAGGCCTTGCTGAAGTCCAGATAGACAACGTTTGCAGCCTTGCCCTTGTCAGCCTTCTTGGTTACTTTTTCAAAAAAATGCAATCAAATTTGCAAGATATGATCTCCTATGTACAAAACCATGCTGAGTACCTAATCAGCACCTGTCTATCCATATGTATATATCTTAGAAACATAGAAAAATAGGTGCAGGAGTTGACCATTCGGCCCTTCGAGACAGCACTGCCATTCAATGTGATCATGGCTGATCATCTAAAGTCAGTATCCCGTTCCTGCTTTTTCCCCATATCCCTTGATTCCTTTAGCTCTAAGAGTTAAATCTAACTCTCTCTTGAAAACATCCAGTGAATTGACTTCCACTGCCTTCTGTGGCAGAGAATTCCACAGATTCACAACTTTCTGGGTGAAAATATGTTTCCTCATCTCAGTCCTAAATGGCCTACCCTTTATTTTTAAACTGTAACCCCTGATTCTGGACTCCCCCAACATCAGGAACATTTTTCCTGCATCTAGCCTGTCTACTCCTTTAAGAATTTTATATGTTTCTATAAGATCCCCTCTCATCCTTCTAAATTACAGTGAATACAAGCCCAGTTGACCAATTCTTTCATCATATGTCAGTCCCGCCATCTCGGGAATTAACCTGGTGAACCTATGCTGCACTCCCTCAATAGCAATAATTTCTTTCCTCAGATTAGGAGACGAAAATTACGCACAATACTCCAGGTGCAGTCTCACCAAGGCCCTGTACAACTGCAATAGGACCCCTTTGCTTCTAAACTCAAATCCTCTCGCTATGAAGGCCAACATGCCATTAGCTTTCTTCACCGCCTGCTGTACTTGCATGCCTACTTTCAGTGACTGAAAGCACACCCAGGTCTCGTTGCACCTCCCCTTTTCGTAATCTGACACCATTCAGATAATAATTGGCCTTCCTGTTCTTGCCCCCAAAATGGATAACCTCACATTTATCCACATTAAACTGCATCTGCCATGCATCTGCCCACTCACCGAACCTATCCAAGTCACCCTGCAGCCTCATAGCATCGTCATCACATGATGTTATCCCTCAGAATCCTCTCCTGTAAATTACCTACCACATATGGTAGGTGCACTGATCTTTCTATTTTGCCCAGGCTTTTTCTTCTTGAATAGATGTTAGCCACCCACCAGTCATACATCATCTTACTCCTGTCTAATGATGATTCATATATTCATTGTTGTGTTTATTGCTTAATCTATGAACTTCATGCAATCTAGAAAATTCCTTGCACCCTAGTGTAGATGACAATAAACTAATCTGATCGGATGTTTGTTGAATACAGGAGCTTTGTTACCCATGAACTTTCTAAACACATTGATCAACAATTGTAGACAATGTATTTGTTGAGACGTTTTGGTACATCTTTGATTATCATCCTTTTTAGAAGGATATAGAAACATATAAAATTATAAAAGGACTGGACAAGCTGGATGCAGGAAAAATGTTCCCAATGTTGGCCGAGTCCAGAACCAGGGGCCACAGTCTTAGAATAAAAAGGAGGCCATTTAAAACTGAGGTGAGAAAAAACGTTTTCACCCAGAGAGTTGTGAATTTGTGGAATTCTCTGCCACAGAGGGCAGTGGAAGCCAAATCACTGGATTTAAGAGAGAGTTAGATAGAGCTCTAGGGGCTAGTGGAATCAAGAGATATGGGGAGAAGGCAGGCACGGGTTATTGATTGGGGACGACCAGCCATGATCACAATGAATGGCGGTGCTGGCTCAAAGGGCCGAATGGCCTCCTCCTGCACTTATTTTTCTATGTTTCTTTCTATGTTTCTATCTACAATTATACAATGGTTTACAGCAGAGGAAAAGATGCTTGGTGCATGCTTCATTATCCAACGTTTCTAATTGACTAGTTAAAATTTCTATGGAAACAGTTTATCCTGGCAGGTTTTCACCATGTTACCATGGAAATTGAAGTTACTTAAAAGAAAGCATGTTCATAAAATATACTTGATAAGGCGTATCAAGTGGGTCATAAATAATAGTGCTACACATTTGCATATTTACAGGACAGCAATTCTGCAAAGAACAGATAATCAACCGGGTTCAAAAATATGAACTTTGGAATTATATCTCCACTGCTCAGTCATTTATTGTATTGGAATAAATGCGCTTTGGTGATGTTCTGGTGAGATGGGAGATGGGTCGAGAATCAGATGCAATGATTATTACAATTATGGGTGATTCTTTTCCCAATGAACTGTTATGAATAAAGATGCAATAATGTTGACAAGACCCAAATAATGTTTCCAAAGAAACCATCCCAGTGTCAAATATAACTTAAGGAGTGCGAGACATCCCAGCAAAACCTGTATTTAAATAGCAACTTAAATGTAGAAATATGTAACAGGACGGATCTAAAAATCATTTACAGACAAAAATGGATAAGATTACGTAGCATTCACAATGAAAGATAATCAAAGTGGCGTGTTTCAAGGAGAAACAAGGAACTACAGATGCTGGTTTACAACAAAAAAAGTGCTGGAGTAACTCAGCAGGTCTGGCAGCATCTCTGGAGGACATGGATTGGGTCCTGACCTGAAACATCATCTATCCATTTCCACCAAGAGTGCTGCTGACTCAGCACATGGTGTTACCAGTGTGTTTAGAAGCCAGATTTAGAGGAGATGATAGTGAAAGAACCTACATAAATGCAAATCTTTTTTTCTTACAAAATCTCAGGATGACCCAATTTGCTTCACTGCCAATGAGGTTTTGTTGCAACAGCAGACCAGACAACTGCCCAGCCCCTCACGTAGTCATGAGATAAATGACTGGGTGATCTGTTTAGAAATTGGTGAAGCTTGCACTTGACTTGTGCTGTTCACAGTCTCAAGATATCCCTGATGTCCCTGCGAGGTATAGTTATAGAGGAAAGACAGCACCACATTATGCACAGCAAGCTCCAACAAACAATAGTGAAGCACTGACCACATTAACAGTTTTAACAGAAGATAGACACAAAATGCTGCCGTAACTCAGCGTGACAGGCAGCATCTCTGGAGAGAAGGAATGGGTGATGAAGAGTCGAGACCCTTCTTCATACTGATGAAGTCTGAAGAAGGGTCTCGACCCGAAAAGTCACCCATTCCTTCTCTCCAGAGATGCTGTCTGTCCCGCTGAGTTACTCCAGTATTTTGTGTCTATCTTTGGTTTAAACCAGCTTCTGCAGTTCCTTCCTCAACAGATTAACAGTGTAGGTTATCGAATAAACATTTGCCATCATTCCCTCATTATTCAAAATAGTGTCATGGATCGTTCCTTCCACACACCTTTCCCTCCAACATTCTCAGAATGCAATTATCAAGAGAATTCCTAGCGACAAAATAAAATGTTGAAATTATGATTGCAGATGTTAAAATCATCTTCTTATTGTTATCTGTGGAAAGTTACCCAGATATAATTGAGAGGAAATAGAACTATAATAAAAAACATGCCAACCATGACACAATCTGTTTAATTTAGCACATTAATTCTATAATTAGCTGACTTCTCTGATGCATGAATTTTCATAATGACAATTAAACTGAAAGAAGAAGGAGACGGAATAAATGTAGGTCTGCCAGAGGCAATAAGTAGGATGTGTTTTTCAGCTGTGTGTGAGGTTAGTCTGGGTCATGGGCAAGCAATATCTTGCAGGTGGATATCAGCAATTCTGTGTTACACTGAGGCTCATTTTGCAGTCAAATAACATTCTGAGGACTCAAAGAATATGGTTCAGCCTTAGATGGTGACCAGAACATGTAATGTTTAAAGTTTGTGACCTTTATACTTTTAAAGGATAGTGCTGAAAAATGTAAAAAAAACGAAATAATTCTGTCCCTCTGTTATCAGGCTTCTGAACGGTCATTCGATAAGCTGGGGTACTGTTCAATTCACCTCTATCCAATCCTAAATATGGCCTGCGATATTCTGAATTTTTTTGTCTCTCTGCCCAGAGATTACCATATCGGTGGAGAGTGTATACACAGTTGCGCAATGCAGTTTGAATGGGGCACAGAGTTTATACTACCTGTATCGTTCCTCGAACTCTGCAACTCTTTCTCCACACCCCTCTTACTCTGAAGTCCAATGATTCTTGGTGATGCACAATGCATCAAAATAATATATGTTGCTTACCTCTGCCTCACAGAAGCCATCCCTCCTTTGATTTCCATACACCCAAATGATATCCCCCTCTTTAAAAGCCAATTCGTGGCTTGGATGAATATTGGGGCTGTCTTGCAATGGATTATAGTCATAAACGGCAATGAACTGGAAAATAGAGAAATAATACCTGCATATTATTTTTACTAATATCCCAGATATGTTCACATCTGCAGACTCTGCAGAATAAAATCCTGACACGATGAGGCTATGTGATCTCCAGCTCAGGTGAAAACTGCTGCACCATTTTACAACATTTCTAGACAGACATCCATAAAAGCAACTTTGCAATATAAGAACTCAGAAGCTTCTGCAAAAGAAAAACTTTGTAATTTATTTAATTAAATTCTAAAAGGAAAAGTAATAATAGGCAGTTAGATGTAGTTGGTCAAGTCCAAGATTGAGTATTAAATTTAAAAAAGAACCTGGTCTCTCGTGGGGATACCACCCAAGGGATTTACAGGAAACGTTGCCTCAAGAAGACAGCTGATGTCAAAGACTCAAACTACACTGACCACACATCTCATCTCACAGTTGCCATCATGAAGAAGGTATAGGAGCATGAGAACCATTACCTCCAGGTTTAAAAACAGCTTCTTCCTATCCAGACCCACACTGTACCAGGCAAACCACAAACCTAAACTCAGCAATAAACTACTATAGATGTTTTTATAGGTTGCATTACATACTTTGGCTTGCACAATTCCAGTCTGGTTATCGAGTGTAACTGATCATTTGTTGCATTATTGTTTATTGTATATTTTTTATTATGTTGTTGCTTTAATGTGCCTGCGAAGCTGCGGCAATTAAGAATTACATTGTTCCATTCCTGATGCGCGACAATTAAATACTGACTTTTGAAAATGATCACCTGATTAAATGAACCCTGTCGTGATATCTCGGGAGCCAGAAATCTTCATTGACACAGGATTAAACAACTCAGAGATTGACCTACTTTTCTGCAAATGGCATTTAGGTCTGGATTTTAACATCATCAAGCCCATTGCAATGGTGCGTGCCATGGGTTAAAATTGAAAAACTCAATGGCTCAATATCCTAACATAATAAAAGCAAAATAGGTAAATGTTAGAGTATCTGAGTAGATAGGAGCTCCAAAATATCAGATTGGGAATGGTGGAGTAGGTGGGAGGAAGGGGGTTGGGGTAATAGACAATAGACAATAGGTGCAGGAGTAGGCCATTTGGCCCTTCGAGCCAGTACTGCCATTCAATGTGATCATGGCTAAAAAAATATCCACAATCAGTACCCCATTCTTTCCCTCTCCCCATACCCCCAGACTTCACTAGTGTGTATTTGATATTCAAATATCATTGTGTAAGGTTCACATTTGCCCTGTGATATAATTATTACCTGAGGTCGTGGCATCACACACATTTTCTGGTGACACAGTGCGAGTAGTAGACTGGCCCAGGCCAGGCCACAATATGCATTTGAGATTTACTTGTTGTTGGATAAGAAGAGCCTCCAAAACATGGGTTTCCACACTCACCAACCTTAACGCTCTTGCAGCCCCTATATCTATCTTGCCTTCGACTGATCCTCCAAACCCGTTAGACTGCTCCTCCAACAGTGCTCAATAGTTCCCAGGTTGACTGTCGAAATTTCCCATTCCCACTCATAAGCTCATAAGTGATAAGAGTGGAATTAGGCCATTTCAACCCATCAAGTCTACTCCGCCATTCAATTATGGCTGATCTATCTCTCCCTCCTAACCCCATAACGGTCACTCGATGACTGATCCAGATGAAAGCGACAGAGGCAGGTCCTGCAGCAGCCTGGGGCTCACCTGGATCGGGAACTGCTCCAGTAGACCGAGCACGCGGGCAGACCAGAATTTAGTCTATGGAAATGGCGCCAAAATATGGCAGTGCCTGCACATGTAAATATGCAAAAAGAATTTCCCTGTGCAGTTGCACAAGTAAAGCACCATTGAACCATAGGGAGTAAATCTGATTATGTGACACAGCGAGGATGCTCACATGGACGAGTTTCTACCATTAGGATCTCCAGATCCCAAGCTTCCTGTGACTCTTCCTTTTGTGCCCTTAATTACTCCCACAGAATGGAGCTACATTTTGGCAGAGTATGATCCCATTTTAAAAATAATCCAGCACTAATAAGTGAGGATAAACATTATTATTTGAATAGGAATATTATTCAAGTTTTGCCTTGATTGCACATTACAGCTATATTCTTTCAGCTGAGCTCCACTGCAACATGCTCTTTTACCTGCTATTATCAACTAATTAGAATAATTACCTCAGGTCAAGTAATATTTTCCCTGCCCTACAATTTCTGAATAAAAAAAATACGTCAAGAGTCACACTGAGCCATTAACCACTTGGCTGCTTTTATGGGTATAAAAATACAAATGAAAATAATCTGATAAATATATTACTGCTGCATTAGACTGACTAACTAACATTTATTAAATGTAAAGAACTGAATCAATGTTGAGTTTCTCTGAAGTACATTTGTATTTCAAACCAAATTTCTTTGCTCCATAAAGCAGATCGAGCAATTAACATGCTCACACAGATCACTAAAATGTATGCCTATCAATCGACTATTTCAAAGAGAAAAGTCTAAATAGCAAGTTACTCTATTACCATGGTAACACCGACGTGCCATTCATTTTGGGATTTAAGAACAGTTACATTGGTACACCAATAGGAAAACCAGCTAACAAGCAGTATCACATTCGCCTTGACAATGAAGTGTAATGTAATAAATTGCAGTGGAGAGAACAAGAAGGAAACCTCTGGGGATTTAATGGCCTGGAAACCTGCCTACAAGCAGTCTGCCTGCCTGCGTCCCAGATGCAAGGTAATACAGAGACAGAGCAGCGCACTTATTTTAACTTTTTCCTTGTGAGATTTCCCACCACTAAATATTTTTCTTTGGATGGGAGGAGGAAATTGTCCTGCTTTCCCCATAATCTTTTCCCGTGGATACATTGACCTTTTAAACCATTTCTGACTACACTGACAGCCCTTTTAATCCTTTTATCATTGGAATGAATAACCAGTGTTTTTCTTTACTCCTTTGTAAGGGTTTTGTAAAGGTTATCCAGACTGGTGCTCTTTAAATATCATTCCTTGTGCTTCAAACCCAAACTTCTCCTGCGATCCTTCCCGAGAGATTGAAGAAATATCAGGGCTTGCACAGTTGGCTTGCATCCACTGTTGGGATTCATTTACAAACCCATGCAAAGTATGCATCCACTCATGTTGTGTGTACTGGTCATCACATACACTTTGGAGATACAAGAACCTGCAGGTGCTGGTTTACAAAAATTGACCCAAAGTGCTGGAGTAACTCAGCGGGTTAGGACACATCTCTGGAGGACATGGATAGGCGACATTTCAAGTCAAGACCCTACTTCAGATGGAAGAAGTCGTCTGAGGAAGGGCCCTGACCTGAAACATCGTCTTATCACAAAATTCAAGGATGCTGCCTGACTTGCTAAGCCACTCCAGCACTTTGTGCCTTGGGCACTACCAAGGCCAATGTCTTGAAGGCAAAATAGTCAATAGTCAATAGTCGTTTATTTGTTACATACACATAAATGTGTAGTGAAATGAAACATTACCCGCAGTTGAACAATAAGACCAATAAGAATAATCAATAAAAATGCAATAACACATACAATCACAACTAACACCAAACAAAAAGAAACATCCATCACAGTGAGTCTCCTCCAGTCCCTCCTCACTGTGATGGAAGGCCAAAATGTATTTTTCTCTTCCCTGCCGTCTTCTCCCGCGGTCAGGCTGTTGGATTTGTGAAAAGACTTAAAGTACTTTTTAATGGATAGATTTTGTTGTTGCATTGTTTTTATAGCAAAATTTTAAAAGCAACAGAGAAATTTATGAGGAAGATAAGTTAGGTTAGGTTTGTTTCTTTTGGAACCCAGTGGGGTGAGAGAAATGTAATTGCAAAGAATTTATAGTTTTAAGTAACCTATAACCTTTGCTACTACTTCTTCCATCAACAGTGATGACACTAATGCATATTCATGTATAGTTACTGAAAGGATGAAAGAGTATCCCAGCTTAGAAATATAAAGGGCAGTTGCATTATCTCTGTATGTGAAGATTAATGAGGGTTGCTAGAAAGGGAGGGAAAAACGGAAGGAACACACTGACACTGAAATACAGCCACAAGCTGCTGCTGGGATCCTAAACTAAAAGGAAAATGGCAGAACTGCGCAGAATTACTATTACAGATTGATTGTGCAGAAAAATAACTGCAGATGCTGGCACAAATCGAAGGTATCACAAAATGCTGGTGTAACTTAATTGATCAATTGATTGATTAATACCTTTTTGTCACATGTACTTGGTACTGTGAAATTCTTTGTTCCCTCCTGCCATCCCCCTCCTCCCCTCCCCCTCTTTGGTCATGGCGCCCCCCACCCCCATGCTGGGACCCTTTTTGTTATTTTGTAACAAAGGGAAATGTGTAACAATACGGCACGTCTGGCCAATTCCAAATCAATCAGAAGGAGATGGATAGCTATACTGCAAATATAGACAATTCTGATACAATCTGCATATTTGTACAATTTGTACAATTTGTACAGCATATTTGTACAATTCTGATACAATCAGATGCAAGTTATTTAAATTAGATATCTAGTTTGCAATGTGCCCAGATGGAAGAAGAGGTGTTGATACACAAGCTTACATTGGCCATCGTTAGAACAGTGCAGGAGGCCACAGACCAAATGACCACTTTAATTCTCAATCCCATTTCCACACTGATCCATCTATCTGCCAACTCAAGCATTGTATCAGCAAGGCTCAAAGTAAGGTTGAGTTTCAGCATCTCATTTTCCAACTGGGCACACTGCAGTCTGCAGCATTCAGCAATTCCAGGACCTTTTAGACTTTAGAGATACAGCATGCAAACAGGCCCTTCGGCCCACCGAGTCCGTGCCAACCATCGATCACCCCATTGCACTATCCTATACAGTAGTTTACAATTTATTTCACAGAAGCCAATTGACCTACAACCTGTACGTCTTTGGAGTGTGGGAGGAAACCAGAGTACCCGGAGAAAACCCACACGTTCACAGGAAGAACGTACAAACTTCGTAGAGACAGCACCCGTGGTCAGGATCGACCCAAGGCGCTGTAAGGCAACAACTCTACCGCTGCGCCACCGTGCCGCCCTGTTCAGCCTGTCATGTGGTGATTGTGCTCAGAAGAGGGGGATGGGATGGGAAATTTGTCTTTCTTTGAAAGACAAAACTGCACCAATTCTCAATGTTCATTGTTGCTATGACTACTGCTCTATCTATAAACAGTGTCTGTCAAAACAGTTTCATTAGTTGAACAAGGCAGTTGCTAAAAGCAAAAATGAATATATACATTTCATTGTAATATTGGCCTCATGGATTATCCACCCATTAATCTCTGATAAACATTAAGAAGAAAACATTTTTTTTGATTAATCACTTGGCCGTTGCTTTTCCTGATATCCCACAGCACAAGACTACATAATATCCCAAACATCAAAATGATGAACCGATAACAATAGTAAACACATCAATCAATCTGCAAAATGGAGCAAGGATCAATAGACAATAGACAATAGACAATAGGTGCAGGAGTAGGCCATTCAGCCCTTCGAGCCAGCACCGCCATTCAATGCGATCATGGCTGATCAACCGCTGATCAACTCTTCTAACTGTCCAGTGATGGTTTGGGCATGAAACTATGAGAGAATAGAAGTTAACATATATTAATTTCAAGAGAGAGTTAGATTTAGCTCTTAGAGCTAAAGGAATCAAGGGATATGGGGAAAAAGCAGGAACGAGGTACTGATTTTAGATGATCAGCCATGATCATACTGGCTCAAAGGGCCGAATGGCCTACTCCTTCACCTATTTTTCTATGCTTCTATGTTTCTAATGGACCAGAGAGAATTGGCATGGGGTGGCACGGTGGCGCAGCAGTAGAGTTGCTGCCTTGCAGCGCCGGAGACCCGGGTTCAATCCTGACTACAGGTGATGTCTTCACAGATTTTGTATGTTCTCCCTGTGAAAGTGTGGGTTTTGTCCGGGTGCTCTGGTTTCCTCCCGCACGCCAAAGACTTTCAGGTTTGTAGGTTTATTGGCTTCGATAAAAATTGTAAATTGTCCTTAGTGTGTGTACAGGATAGGGTTAGTGTATAGGGATCACTGGTCAGCGCACACTCGATGGGCCGAAGGGCCCGTTTCGGTGCTATATCTCCAAACTAAACAAAATTAAATGACTTGATTAACACCTTGTTAATCTAGTATCAGAGGGATCACAATGCATTGTGTGATTAAAATTCAACATATTATTAGCTGCACCTATTGCCCAACCTGCTGAGTATTTCCATTATTTCCGTTTTATTTCAGATTTCAATACCTACATTACAATAATTTTCGATACATTACTACAGGTTCTCCCCAGTTTAAGAGCGCCTGACTTATGCCCAGCCTACACTTATAAACAAGGATTTGGGAAATCAGCAGGATGGATTTTCTGGCTGCTATAAGACAGCAGGCATCTGCTATCAGGTGGGAACTTGGCTCACAGCAACATTTCCGACTCATGAACTGTTCAGGTTATGAACAGTTTTCAGGAATGGAAACCTGCCGTAATCGGGGAAAGACCTGTAGTCTGGATGACAATTTGGCAACCATTTTTTTGTAACGGATCCATCTTGGAACTCAATGGAGTTACAGAGCTTGCTCAGACAAGCAAGAGGTCATGTCTGACATTGATTAATTACCCAGTACTGCAACTCACAGATGCACTGACTGTAATAAAACCTAACAAGAAAAGCCATTCTCAGCAGACCTTATTATGCAAGATCGAAGGGCAGAACATAGGAGTCTCCAGAGAGCTATATACCTAAAAAGAGACACCATGTATTCAGAATCTACAGTTGCTCTAGTTAGGGATGACCGTGTTTTTTCCTTCCTCAGCTCCACGAACATTATGGAACATAGAATAGTACAACATAAGAAAAGGCAAGCTTTTCACTGTACCTCGGTACACGTGACAATAAATAAACTAAACTAAACTTCAGTCCACAATGTCTGTGCTGAATTTGATGCCATATTAAACCAATCTCCTCTGTCTGCACATGATCACATCCATCCATTCCCTGCATATCCATAGGTCTATCTAAAAGCCTCTTAAATGCCACGGTTGTATCTGCCTCCACTATCACTCCTGCCAGCACGTTCCAGGCACCCAAAACTTTGTGTAAAAAAGCAACGTGCCCTGCACATTTTTGGACTTTGCCCCTCTCACCTTAAAGCTACGCCCTCTAGTCTTTGACATGTCCATCCTGGGGAAAAGGTTCTGATTGTCCACCCTACCTGTGCCTCCCATCATTTTATAAACTTCTATCAGGTCTCCCCTCAACCTCCGATGCTCCAGAGAAAACAATCCAACATTGTGGAGATCTGAATGGTGGCCTGGTTCTGGTTAACTAACTCTGCATGGCACAGAAACCAAAATGAGTTTTCTCTCAAGGAATCTCATAACTATCGCAAGAGTCCCATTGCACCTGACAGTCCACTTAGTATTTGAGATCATTAAGTCAAATATTTGGTTTTGTCTTACCTTTCTCCGTTTAGACTGTGTTGACAGAAAGCGAGTTTCCTAAAAAGAAAAGGTAAAAAAAAGGTGTATCATGAGCATTGAGGCAAACATTGAGGTAGATCTTCCATTGCCCCAAACCTGGCCTGTGTAGTTTGCTCCAGTGTAGCCCTTGGCCCAGTCTTTAATTGGGAGCCTTGCGGTGAGTGTGAAAGATGCACAGTGGCTGTCACAGGACAGTCAGCTGTACTCTCAGAGGCCTCATGCCTGGCCTCACAGCAGTCACAGCTGTCAGTACTCACTGACTGGATGCTGATGTCTTTGACATTCACAAACAGTAACACTTTGAACAATAGAGAAAAATCAATCTCCTAAAAGCATTGAAGCCATTTCTTTTTTACATTTCGAAGCTAAAAAAAACATTTACACACCATTTTGAACTTAACGCATTGAAACTAACTGCATAATAAGACCATAAGACATAGGAGCAGAATTAGGCCATTTGTCATAGACATAGACATAGAAAATAGGTGCAGGAGGAGGCCATTTGGCCCCTCGAGCCAGCTCCACCATTCATTGTGATCATGGCTGATCATCCACAATCAGTAACCTGTGCCTGCATTCTCCCCATATCCCTTGATTCCACTAGCCCCGAGAGCTCTATCTAACTCTCTTTTAAATTCATCCAGTGAATTGGCCTCCACTGCCTTCTGTGGCAGAGAATTCCACAAATCCACAACTCTCTGGGTGAAAAAGTTTCTTCTCACCTCAGTTTTAAAAGGCCTCCCATTTATTCTTAGACTGTGTCCCCTGGTTCTGGACTCCCCCATCATTGGGAACATTTTTCCTGCATCAAGCTTGTCTAGTCCTTTTATGTTTTTATAAGTCTCTATAAGATCCCCTCGCATCCTTCTAAACTCCAGTGAATACAAGCCTATTCTTTCCAATCTTTCCTCATTTGAAAGTCTCTCCATCCCAGGGATTAACCTCGTGAACCTACACTGCACTGCCTCAATAGCAAGGACGTCCTTCCTCAAATTAGGAGAACAAAACTGCACACAATACTCCAGATGTGGTCTCACCAAGGCCCTATACAACTGCAGAAGGACTTATTTGCTACTGTACTCAAATCCTCTCGTTATGAAGGCCAATATGCCATTAGCTTTCTTCACTGCCTGCTGTACCTGCACGCTAACTGCATAATAAGACCATAAGTCTTATCGAGTCGGCTCTTGCCATTCAATCACGTCTGACCGGCTGATCTATCTTTCCCACTCAACCCTACTCTCCTGCCTTCTCCCAGTGACCTTTATTGACCTTACTAATAATGAATCTATCAATCTCCACTTTTTTATCAAGATTATTTTTAAAGCATAGATGTTACCATATTCCATTCTCGTGGTAGTCATTTACTCTCCCTTTCACTTGAATGGAACTGCTGCAAATGTGGATCCAGTGGAGGCTCAGAGAACAAATTTGCTAGGCTGAGCCGGTAAATGCCTGAATCATTGTGCTGTCCCAGTGGACTCCTTGAGGAGTCGTTCTTCAGCACAAGGGCAGCTGCCACAGGGGTGAAGGTGCTGCCACCACTTTAGACTGATGCCAGGGCTGAAAACCTGGGATTTTCACCAGGACACCAAGGGGTGCTCTGACATTTGACATTTCCCTCAATTCACCCTTTCACTTCACTGCTGCTTCTAGATGCTTGTATACACAAATTGGCTCACACTTGACTGCATAACAAACATATTTTAAAGTATTTCCTTTTGCAAGATGCATACTGAATATTCTCTGTTAGCTGCAATGAATGCAAATCTTTCTTTAAGATTATCACAAGTCCACAGTACAGATAAATTGAAGGATGCACATACATGATTTTCCATTTTTTTAATACTCAGTAACATGGTCCTCCTACGGTTTTAAATTTTATTGCATTAATATTGGTACCTGCTCATTTAATATTCAGATTTATACTCTGTCCACTTGATTAATGTTTGGAGACCATTAAACTGCTCCCAGAAGTATTCTTTGCCCCTTTGTACAGCTTTTACATCTTCATTAAGGTCTGTTCTTTCTACTGGCTTAATGTGAAACTGGAAGAATTGCATTTTGAAATGGCATAGGAAAGGAAAATAATGAGTGAAGAAACAAAAAACACCATTAGCAATAAAATCTTATCAAAGAAAATATCTACAGCAGAAGCGAGAATCCAGCAGTGGAAAAGGAGATCGGTGTCAGAAGAATACATAGCAGAAATGAGATACTAGAGACAGTAAATTATATCATTAGATATTGTATATTTAGTTATTTAAAACACAAACAAAAATGTTTGCTTTGATGTAGCAGTTTTCCGACTCTCAGCGATCATGGCCAGTGTTACTGCTGCTTCTAACTTACTAGACTTGTATTCTGAAGGCCTAGATTAATTAACCAGAGCCATGAGTTGAAATCCCATCACAGCATCACTGAAGAAAACAGTCTAGGTTATGCAGCCAAGTCTCAGTATGAAGCTTGAACACACAATATTCTGCTTCAAGGCACGAATGAGTATAGTTTATTGTTACGTGTACCAAGGAACAGTGAAAAGTTTTCCAAAGCCACAATTATCAAAATGTTTTATTCCTAAATTTGTTATAAGTTCTAGATTAAGTAATACTCATTTCAGTAATGCTAAACACAATTCTACTGGATTGTTAAAAAAGTTAGGTTCACTAATGGCCTTACAGGGAGGAAATCTACTGACTTTTTCTGCCTCACAATAATATGATTTTCTCTGAATTTGCTCACCAAGATATTCAGTTGTATCCCTACAATGAGAAAAGATAATAGTAGATAGACGAACATCAGCTTTAGTACCAACCAGTATTGCAAATTTGTTCACAGGTCAGTTGACCTTACAAGTGAAGTATGTCAAGAGTAACATGAGCATGGGTGATCATTTATAGGGGCGGACTCAGTGGGCCAAAGTGTCTCTTTCCATGCTGCATCTCTAACTAAAACTAAACATGCCTGAAATGAGATGCCAATCTCAGACATGAAACAACGGGGAAATTATATCAGTTTTAGGGTGAATAAGAATAGGGCGGCCATTGCGGCGGGTCCCGCCTCTTCTGCTCTGCTCTCCCCCCCTCATTAGCCGCTACTCCCGTTACTCGGGAGGGTCCCGCCCCTGGCGGCCATCTTGGGCACCCCCCGCACACTTCATTGGCCACCACTCCCGTCACTCGAGTGCAAAGTGAATTTACAGAAAACTCTGCTTTAAGTGTAGAATAGGTCAGGAGGACACATTATTGGCAACAATGCTGAATACAAGATTCAACTGTCATCTCCTTATGCCAGGTCCCGCTCCCATCGTGGCCATCTTGGACATGCAAGTGGAAAAGGGATTTAAGGGATTTATTAAAGTTTAAAATGTCAAGAACTTTTTTAATATAACACCAATTTGAACGAAACTTGCTACAGCACACCACAGGACCTCCCCTGCGGGCCCGGCAACCCTCCGCCAACTGACGACACTCACCCACTCTATCCCCTCTCAACCCCCTTTTTCCCCCTCCTCCCCTCCCCCCTCCTCCCCTGCCCCCCCTCCTCTCCTGCCTCCCTTCACCTACCCCATCCCCCTTTAGCCCCCCCCCTATCCCCACTCCTCCCCTCACCCCCCCTCCACTCTTAGGGGCTCTCCAGCACTCCCTCTCCCCTCCGTCCCCAGCTCCCTCCCTCACCCCAGTCCCCCCTCCCTCCCTCACCCCAACCAGAAACCTAGTTTACTCCAACATTCCCACAAAAAGGAAACTTAAAATGATAAGTCCATGCTGGATGTCATAAGGTCATAAGGAATAGGAATAGAGTTAGGATATTCGGCCCATCAAGTCTACTCCGCCATTCAATCATGGCTGATCTATCTCTCCCTCCTAACCCCATTCTCCTGCCTTCTCCCCATAAACCCTGACACCCATACTAATCAAGAATTTGTTGCAAAAGCTGCAATATTACTATATCATTGCCTTAGAGGCCATGTAGCATTTGATATTATGTCAGAACTATCCTGCAGAACACTGATTTGTTATAGCACCCTTGGTATTGATTGATTGAAAGATACAAAATGTTCCTTCATTTCATTTAGTTTAAAGATGCAGCATGGAAACAGGCCCGCCCGCCCGCCCGCCCTCCAGGTGTACACTGACCATTGACTGCCCGTTCACACTCGTTCTACATTATCCCACATTCTCATCCACTCCATGCACACTGGGGGCATTTTATTTTACAGAAAACAAGTAACTTATAATCTCACATGTCTTTTAGATTTGGGAGGAAGCTGGAGCACGAGGAGGAAACCCACACAGTCATGAGGAGAACGTGTAAAGTCCACACAGTCAGCACCCGAGGTTAGGATTGAACCCAGGTCCCTGGCGCCATGAGGCGGCAGCTCTACCAGTTGTGCATTTGATTGTTCATTTTGGAGTAAGAATGCTTTGATCTGCTCAGGCTGCACTGCTGTGCTGGGAACCCCACTACCATTGTTCCTGCAGTGAGGAATCGCCCATGGCTCAGCATGGAACTGCCTGTGAGGGTTGGTGTTGTGAGGCCTGGGTGAGTGGTGATGCTGCCCAGCACTGAGATATGTAGTGGTGGGCTGCACACGAGCTGGCACGGTGAGTGTGGGCCATTGCTGTGGACCACTGGCAGACCGGATTACAATTTCTCTCACCGTTCAGTCAACACATGGAGCAGGTGGTGATAATCCCCAGCAATGACCGTGGGCCCAGATGCAGCACCAAATCCCACAGAAGAGAAGCGGAAGCCTGAGCAGATCAGCCATAACCATAATGAATGGGGGAGGTGGGTGGGAGGATAGGGGAGCAGACTCCAGAGGGCTATTGCTCCTATTTTCTTATGTTTATATACTCATAAGTGATAGGAGCAGAATTAGGCCATTCGGCCCATCAAGTCTACTCGCCCATTCAATCATGGCTGATCTATCTCTCCCTCCTAACCCCATTCTCCCGCCTTCTCCCCATAACCTCTGATACCTGTACTAACCAAGAATCTATCTATCTCTGCCTTGAGATGTTCACATCTCACTGTTTGCCCCATGCTCCAGCCTTTACGGGAACTCTTTGCAGAACTGAGCCAAGGGCAATCGTTTGCTGCAGAAGCACTGGAGGAAGGTGGGTGTTTACACCAGGTCCATGCAAGGTGGCAATGTCGGGACTGCACCTTTGTAAATATACACCATATATGAACAGTAGGGCTCTGGGGTGTGTTGTGGAGCAGAGGGATCTAGGAGTGCAGGTACACAGTTCGTTGAAAGTGGCATCACAGGTAGATAAAGTGGTCAAAAAGGCTTTTAGCACATTGGCATTCATCAGTCAGAGCAATGAGTATCGAAGTTGGGAGGTCATGCTGCAGTTGTATAAGATGTTGGTGAGGCCGCATTTGGAGTATTGTGTCCAGTTTTGGGCAACATGTTGTTGGAAAGATGTTGTCAAGCTGGAAAAGGTGCAAAGAAGATTTGCAAGGGTGTTGCCAGGACTCGAGGGTTGAGCAGGCAAGGACTTTATTCCTTGGAGTGCATGAGGATGAGGGGTAATCTTACAGAGGTGTAAAAAATCATGAGAGAAAAGGATCGGGTAGATGCACGGAGTCTGTTGCCCAGAGTAGACGAAATGAGAACCAGAAGACACAGGTTTAATGGTGAGGGGGGAAAGAGTTAATAGGAATCTGAGGGGTAACTTTTTCAAGCAACGGGTGGTAGGTGTATTGATCAAGCTGCCAGAGGGGGTAGTTGAGGCAGGTACTATCGCAATGTTTAAGAAACATTTAGACAGGTACATGGATAGAACAGATTCGGAGGGATATGGGCCCAACGCAGACAGGTAGGACTAGTGTAAATGGGACATGTTGGCCGGTGTGGGCAAGTTGGACCAAAGGGCCTGTTTCCACGCTGTATGACTCTATGATGTTGCACTGACTCCTTTTTAGCGCCGGTGCTATGACTGCTTTTGTTCTTGGGAATGAATCATCAGCACTAAATGAGGATCAGTGTATCATGAAAATTCTTTCACAGATTATCAAATGTGGATCGCAATCAAGCTGTATGCTTTGTACCTCTGGTAGCTTCGAGCTCCCGCTAGCCTGAACAGTAGGTGCAAGGCAGGGCTGTACTGATACAGCTTGATGTTGCTGGCAATTCAGAAATGGGACATTAACCTTCCCAGAGACCAGTCCATTGACTCCAACAGTCTGGACGCTGACTTGAAATGGCACACTTAAGTCAAGACCTTCCAACACGACCTGTAACATATGAAGGAAACAATTTAAATGCAACAAACAGTCTTTAGGATTAACTCAGCAGGTTGAGCAGCATCTGTGGGGATGGTTTAGTTTTAGTTTAGTTTAGAGATACAGCATGGAAACAAGCCGTTCGGCCCACCGAGTCCACACCGACCAGCCCCCGCACATTAACACTATCCTACACACACTAGGGACAATTTACATTTATACAGAGCCAATTTACCTACAAACCTGTATGGCTTTGGAGTGTGGGAGGAAGCCGAAGTTCTCGGAGAATACCCACGCAGGTCACAGGGAGAACGTACAAACTCCATACAGACAAGCACCCATTGTCAGGATCGGACCCGGGTCTCTGGCGCTCTAAGGCAGCTCTATGGCTGAGCCACCGTGCCGTCCATGTGTCCATGGTGAGGAAAGGGACCGTTGGGTTCCTCCAGCAGATTATTTATTGTTCCAGATTCCAGCATCTGCAGTTCCTTGCGTCTCCAAGTTAATTTAAGTTACATCTTTTTTATACATTAATGTACTGGCAAAAAAAGCATATTTAAAAATTTGAAGATGATGGGAAACTCCAAAATGTAGTAAGCAATTAGGAGGATGGTAACAGACATTCAAAGCAGATAGCAGTGAAATGGAGCCGCAAGGAACTGCAGATGCTGGAACTTAAGCAAATCATAAAGTGCCAGATGCAACTCAATGCAGAGAATTATAAAAGCTCTCCTTTTTAAAAGAAGGATAAGTTAAGTCATTATGAATCATGGCACAATTTTAAAGAGGGCATAGGAAGAGAGAAACCTGGGCATTTATGTGCGTCATTTTTTAATGTTTATGGTACTCAAAACGTGGCATATTCACAGCATTAATTATAACTGGATAACTCTAGCTGCTTCTCAGATATCAAGTCAAATAATTGACCATAAAATGCTGAATACTATGATGTCCCCACGACTTTATACAGCGAAAGATAGACTCAAAAATCTGGAGTAACTCACCGGGACAGGTAGCATCTCTAGAGAGAAGGAATGGGTGATGTTTTGGGTCGAGACCCTTCTTCAGATCCATTCCTTCTCTCCAGAGATGCTGCCTGTGCAGCTGAGTTACTCCAGATTTTTGTGTCTCTCTTCGGTTTAAACCAGCATCTGTAGTTCCTTCCTACATTTATACAGCTAACCTGCCCAGTATGGGTTTTCTTTCCACTATGGGATACGTGCACACAGTGCACCAATGTTCAAGTAATCCTTCTAGCCTGAGTACTTTATACAGAGAAGAACCAAACTAAGGAAAGATACCTTGCACATCAATGCACAATGCCCTGGTTGCATGCAAATACCCGAAGATGACAGGACAAGGACAAGAGGCTTCTAAGAATTAATCTATGGGTGACCAGTAGGATGCCAGAGAAGTAAGTCTTCAGCTATGTGGAGAAACCGCAAAAACAGATTGTTCTTTTTTTACAGCAGAGATTGTTGAGGGCAGATTTATGGAGTTGTTCAAAATCACGAAGGTTTAAATTGAGAAAAGCCATTTGTGCTGGCAAATGAGTCAGATATCAGAGAATATTTAGAAATGAGATGAATGGAGTTTTTTTGTTAAATCTACATTGTAAATTATACTTTAAAATGAACGGAATGAGTAATCATTTGACAGGCAGGAAACCATCCATCTTGATGAGTCGTTTTATGAAACCCTGTACAATGTTGTTGCTGATTGTTACAGAGTCACAGTCTTACAGTCATGTGGCCCTTTGGTCCACTGTGTCTGAATTCTTGCAACAGTGGCACAAAGGTAGAGTTGTTGCCTTACAGCACTAAAGTCCCAGGTTGGATCCTGACTATGGGTGCTGTCTGTACAGAGTTTATACATTCTCCCCGTGACAGCATGGGCTTTCTCTGGGTGCTCCAGTTACCTCGCATATTCCAAAGACATATCATATCATATCATATATATACAGCCGGAAACAGGCCTTTTCGGCCCTCCAAGTCCGTGCCGCCCAGCGATCCCCGTATATTAACACTATCCTACACCCACTAGGGACAATTTTAACATTTACCCAGCCAATTAACCTACATACCTGTACGTCTTTGGACTGTGGGAGGAAACCGAAGATCTCGGAGAAAACCCACGCAGGTCACAGGGAGAACGTACAAACTCCTTACAGTACAGCACCCGTAGTCAGGATCGAACCTGAGTCTCCGGCGCTGCATTCGCTGTAAAGCAGCAACTCTACCGCTGCGCTACCGTGCCGCCCATGCAGGTTTGTAAGTTAATTGGTTTCTGTAAATTGTCCCTGGTGTGCAGGGTAGAACTAGTGTATGAGCGATTGGCACTGACTCAGAGGGCCAACTAGCCTGTTTCCGCACTGTATCTCTAAAACGAAAAACAAAAATTCTGTCTTGAAAAATCAAAATCTCTCACTGGGAGATGTCTGGAATATAGACTACAATTTGAAGACACTTGGCCTGATTAAAATTAGGGCTGAACATCTTTAGATACCACAATGCAAAAAATGACCTGAAGTTCAAAGTGAAAGCTGTCGTTAGAATTCTATTGAATTCTATTGAATTCTATTAGCATTCTAGCTAATTAAATTATTGCATCGTATGGAAGGCGTATTCCCAATCTCGTTGTACCCCTGTACAATGACAATAAAGATATATTGTATTGTATTGTAAATATTCATGCTAAGTGGAGGTGGAATCACCAATATGAAGGCCATAATTGATATCTGTTCCCTTCTGGCTGTTTGTGTCTCATATTTCAAAAGGCAAAATAGACACCATTACTGTTTAATAATTCTTTTCATGGCGGTATTAACTGTCCCAGCTATTCTTCACAATAAGGAGGCTCATTTATTTTCTAATCATCAGATGGCGTATCCCTTGCGTTATCTATCACTTGTGACCATGGTGAAAGAAGATGTTTAACTTATTTTATGTATGACTACATTGGCTTTTAGCGATTAAACCCTAGTCTGTTGCAGTTCTCGATGATGGGGACTTAATAGGCCAATATAGAGTTTTAGAAAGAGCACAATGAAACAAATGGTGCTCATCAGGAATTCATTGAAATTGGGAAAAGACTACAGACGAGGTAGGATGTGTGGTTATGCACAAAAACCTAAAACGCACTCTGAGATGCATAGCTCTGTCTTTACCTTTGATTTACTCCTCACTGGTTACAGTCTATCCACAGATGCTGCCTGACCTGCTGAGTTCAAGCACTTTGTGTTTTGCTCAAGATTCCAGCATCTGCAGTTTCTTCTGACTATCTGAAAATTAACACCTGTTCATTTTGGGCCCAAGCACAACAAAGTATTACATTGTTATCAACTGAACAATGGGATCTCACTCTTTTAGATTTTAAAGGACAACATATAAAACGCAAATTTTCAATCTTCCCTTCTGCCTCTTTCAGTGTGGAAACAATCATTTTTTCTCTATTTGTCACCAACCTTGTATAATAAAGAATTTAAACTTCCTTTGCATGCTCTCAATATTGCATTTCTTCAGTCTGATTAAATAAAGAGTAGCATACATGCTTAACCTGCTCACTCGGGTGTCAAATGCCCGGTATTAATCTTTACTGTTTTTTATCACCTCACTTTTGCAGCATCTAGCAGTTCCAAATCTGTGCAATTTCTGTGCAAGTATTAGTTTAACAAACAGGTACACTGCAAAATATTGGATTTCAAAATTCTCTT
Organism: Rhinoraja longicauda; assembly: GCF_053455715.1. NCBI lineage: Eukaryota > Metazoa > Chordata > Chondrichthyes > Rajiformes > Arhynchobatidae > Rhinoraja > Rhinoraja longicauda. The sequence goes on from NC_135953.1 coordinate 108,520,313, forward strand.
ATCCTTTACAAATGATTAATATATTTTGAAATACAAAACATTAATTTGTAATTACAATGGTAACTTTTTAGCAGGTTATTGTCATTTCAATCTCTCTTTCAATCTTTATTTTAGCAGCAACTTGTTGGGAATGTATTAGAGTTTTAGTAGACTACTGTATCAAAAAAATGTATCAATTTCTTGCAATAAAATTGAATTACTCTGTTTTTGTGCGACATTTTGAAAACAAGATATAATGTGATAGATTGATAAATATTAATAACAAGGAAAAGCATATCCTCAGTTTATCATAAAAATGATAAGTACGCATAGTTTGGCTTCACTTTCCTTTGAATACGAAGGATTCTTCAATATTCTCACGGGTGAAGGGCCTATAAGCCATTCCTACAAATACTTTGGAAATCTTCTGATGACTTTTTGGCGAGTTCAAAACTAAACTTTGTGCAGCACAGCATTTATGCTTTGGCAAATAATTGAGAGTGACTGGAGTCTATCACCAGCTACGCCTCAAAACAAGAAGCATAATGCACAAATGAATAATTTCTTGGAAAGAGGGATTCAAGGTAGCAGGACTGTGAAATGAGTCTGGATTTCAATGTACAGAGGAATTTAAGGAGGAGACTAAAATAGAGCATTTAGGAAAAATAATTTGAAAATGACAACCGTAATGGCACAAATAAATGTAGACATGTTGGACTGTTGGATTTCACAGTACCAGGACAGACAAAGATTTAATTAGATCTGGCTAGATAAGATGAGAGTTTGTCAGCATATTACCCTGTAATGTAAAAAAAATACTGGATTACTCAAATACAAACAAGTCTTGCAAGTTTGAAAACCACCATTTTATACTCTTCTTCACATATAATTTGTATTTTCATTGACCATTGACCTTTGTTAACTAAGTAAAATTCTGATATTTTGTGTGATGCTGTCCAAAATGTATTTCTGAATCTATTATGCTTTATATCCAACTCAGCAGGTCCATAATTATTCAATGATATGCAGTACAGTTTCAAACATAGTTTATTTTGATGACACTTTTATTGAAATTTCACAGATTTTTTTTGACAGAATAACATTGCAGAATTGAATGATTGAAACACATTTTGGGAGCACTCTCAGAAAATAAATATTTAATTTAAGGATGACAAAATGGAACTCTCTTAGACATAACAGTGAGCAGTGTGGATGAATATGATAGCTCTTTACCTTTGTGTAATCCGATCTTGTTACTGACTTGTGAAACTCTCTGTCGATGAATATCTGCCAAAAAAAATAAACATCACAGTTTGAAAGAAATGTTAACAACTTATTGCAAGATTGAAAATCATAACGGAGTTCCATGACACAGAACACTGTAGATCTTGAAAAGAGAATAACTCCAGAATTAATTTTAAACTCCTAAAACCTTGGAGGAAAGGAGGACTGAGGCATTAAACATCTTCAAATTGCTGGAGAAAAAAGGTCAAGGAAACAGACCATGCAATTAATCTTCATTTCAACACATTGAGGAATGCTTGGAAGAGCTAACATGAAGGGGTAATGTTCAAAAACGGGATAATCAGGAAGAATAGTTAGAAGATGACCATAATGGTGCTGATAAAAAGTAGGCTTGAAAGGTTAGAGTGATTCTCGATGGTATCCAGCTATTACAGTATAACTAATTTTGCATCTAAGCATAGACTAACCCTCTTGCGTGGTCCACCAGTCTTGCTTGGGCAGATGACTTGTATGCTTTCCCAGCTTTGGCTTTTTAACTATAAGCTACACCCGCTTGCTATTTTCCAAGGTTACATTACTTGGATAAGGTACCAAAGAACTGTGAGTACCAATGGAACTGTGTATCAACATGGATCCTGGATCTTTATGAGGGAAGAAATAAAGAGGTTGAATCATGGAATAATATAAGGGCAAATTCCAAATGTTAAACCAAAGATAGACGCAGAATGCTGGAGTAACTCCACGGGACAGGCAGCATCTCTGGAGAGAAGGAATGGGTGACGTTTCGGGTCGAGACCCTTCTTCAGACTCAAAGTGTTAAAGTTTAATTTTATTTTAAGTTGCCATACTTATGTAAAGATTGTGTAGGTGATTTAGCATTTGTCTGGAATATAGCATCTAGGATTCAAATTGAGATAGGCAACGTAAGATGCATCCTTCTCAGTACAGGCAAAGCTCCTACATTATTATGAGCCAGTAACGATTATTATCCTGAGCACTGGATCTTACCCTATCTCAAACTTAACTGTACTGAATTAAAGCTAATCCCAAATTCATTTTCATCGGCAGTCTGCTTTCTTTTCTTAAAACGTCAAAGATCAGAAACACCACAGGTGCAATGGTGGCACAGCTGGTGGAATCACTGCTTCACAGCACCAGAGACCCAGGTACAACCCTGACCTTGGGTGCTGTGTGGAGTCTGCACGTTCTCCCTGTGACCCCGTGAGTTTCTTCTGGGTGCACCGATTTCCTCCCACATCATAAAAGCGTGCAGGTTTGTGGGTTAATTGGCCTCTGTAAAATTTCTCCAAGTGCTTCAGGAGTGGATGAGAAAGTGGGATAATATAGAACTAGTATGAATGGGTGGTTTATAGTCTGCAGACTCGGTGGGCTGAAGGCCTTGCAGATCTCTAAACTATCTTTTGCTTTTAAAATACCAAGCAGCATTAAATTATCTTACACATTGTCATCTCCTACGCACCCTGTAACCTTGAACAAATGTTTCTTTGTTGCAGCCCATTTCATCCATCGAAGGCTTCTCCCAATCAACCATGAGGCCATTCTGGCCGACTATGCCAATAATACGCACTGAATCAACTGGTGCAGGAGGTCCTGCAGAAAAGAGACGTTAGCACAACATTTACGAATAAAACAGCTGCGCTATTAAACAAGTAAACTGTTTCATACCCAGTTGTCTGAGGAATATTAGAAAACACATCCACATGATCTCAAGCATTGATGATATTTTCCCAAGCACATCATTAGTTTGGTCTACTTTTTGTACTATCTCAACCTTTCATCCCAACATAACACCCACTGATTTGATTTACATCTAACGGTGTGTGGAACTAACAGATAGGTGACCCTGCTCGGTTTGCTGGATTAGTGGGGCACTTAAAGTGCAGGGGGGAAGAAAGTGATCACGCCTGAATACTTCTCCAATGCTCATCTGCAATCGCAGTATTGATTAAGAGTGGGGTTGTGCAGCTCAAACACGTCTAGTGTGGAAAGGGACCAACATAAAAAAGATAAACATTGATGTCCCAAGGTAGACAGTCAATAGACAATAGACAATATGTGCAGGAGTAGGCCATTCGGCCCTTCGGGCCAGCACCACCATTCAATGTGATCATGGCTGATCATTCTCAGAATCAGAATCCTTTGCTCCAGTTGGAAATATCAAAGTCATAGTCAGAATCATACAACACGGAAACAGGCCCTTTGGCCCAATTTGCCCACGCCGACCAACATACAATCTGATCTCCTGGTGGCCAAGCACTTCAACTCCCCCTCCCATTCCCAGTCTGACCTTTCTGTCATGGGCCTCCTCCAGTGCCATAGTGAGGCCCACTGAAAATTGGAGGAACAGCACCTCATATTTTGCCTGGGCAGCTTGCAGCCCAGTGGTATGAACATCGACTTCTCCAACTTTAGATAGTTCCTCTGTCCTTCTCTTCCCCTCCCCCTTCCCAGATCTCCCTCTATCTTCCTGTCTCCACCTATTTCCTTCCTTTGTCCCGCCCCCCTGACATCAGTCTGAAAAAGGGTCTCGACCCGAAACGTCGCCCATTCCTTCTCTCCCAAGATGCTGCCTGACCTGCTGAGTTACTCCAGCATTTTGTGAATAAATACCTTCGATTTGTACCAGCTTCTGCAGTTATTTTCTTATATAACATGCCCCATCTACACTAGTCCTATCTGTGTGCATTTGGCCCATATCCCTCTCATCCTATCCTATCCATGTACCTGTCTAAATGGTCCTTAAACGTTACGACAGTACCTATCTCAACAACCGCCTCTGGCAGCTCATTCCATACACCCACCATCCTTTATGTGAAAAAGTTACCCCTCAGGTTCCTATTAAATCTTTCCCCCATCACCTGAAACACATGTCCTCTGGTTCTCGATTCCCCTACTCTGGGCAAGAGACTCTGTTGGTTTATTAATTGATTGACAGAAACGACGCAGAAACATTTCCTTCATTCCATCGAGTCCACGCCGATCATCGATCACCCATTCAGACAGGTTGTATGTGATCCCACGTTTGTATCCAGTCCCTACACACTAGGGACAATTTGCAGAGGCCGATTAAACTACAAATACACACGGGTTTGGGATGTGGGTGGAAACCGATGGAAACATCACACAGACACCACCAGAGATCATGATCGAACTCAGTTCTCTCACACTGTGAGGCAACATCTCTACTAGATCGCCACTGAGCCACCCCTATCACCACTGTGCCGCCCCATAAATAACCAATTGGGAATTACTGGAAATTGCCAAACCAGTTATCAAAAATTAGGAAGAGGTTAGATAATTAAAAGGTTGGAAATAATAAATGTTTTCTGAAGATGAGAATGAATCCTTTACCTTGTGCCATCTTTGATGGTCTCCATTTTCCAGACGGACACTTCCTACTGTGTCCTTTAAAATTTAATGCAAATTTATCTGACATTCCCAGATGTAGGTCGCTCTCTCCAGAGTTCCTTCTGCTTTTTAAATCACCTGCACATTTGCATGCCTGGGCGCATGGGGATTCACTGCAAACCTGGGAACTGCAGTCAAATTGCTCAGCAGATTTTGACGAGCGCAGTTGCTCCTTCACCTTTTCTGTCGACTGCATTAGAGCCTTAATGTTGGAATACTCCAATTCATTGTGTAACCTGGACACACTGGGCTGGAAAGCATCACGGTGACTTGCAGAACGAGTGGACAGTGAATCGTGGCTTGCTTCTGCAGAGGCAACCTGCAGAGGGAATATCATTCATATTTGAACATAAGAAATAGGATCACGCTATCTAGCATGCCATTCAATAGATGTGTGACTGATCCAGTATTGGCCCCAACAGAATGGTTCCCCAAGCCTCTTGGGCGTTTTGTCAATGAAATAAGATTAACTAAAATAATATTAACTAAGAAATAATATTAAGAAGTAATATTAAGTAAGAATATAATCCAGCAACAAGACCTTTGTTCCTAACCTGATGACATTACACATATGTGATGCACCTTAAAGATAATTTGGTGCATCAATTAACCATGCCATGCCTGCTTCATTCAGAAAGACTTGGCAACAGTCGTCTTATCCTTCTAAGCAACATATGCCTAATTTTAGTCATCATCTTTATTACTTTAAACTTTTAGCTGTGTTAACTTAATCAGCTTCTGCTGAGGATTTTAATTATGAAGTGGATGTAACAGCCCATCTTTATCTTTGATACCTTGAAGAATTCTTCTGGATGTCCTCACTTTTAAGGATCACGCTGCAAAAGCTTTTGTTTCATAAATTTCAATGGCATCCTGAGCAGCCGTGCAGTAGGAGGTCGGCTCAAGGTGCCACGGCCATTCCTGTGAGCAGACTTGGCTCGCCGCTGCGGAACAAGGAACCCGCCTGGTGAGGGAAGCCGCCGAGCCCGGCCTCTGCTCGCTGCGTGGACCGGAGAGGAGGGAGTCGGAACAGAGGGCCGGTAAGCAGACCGGCTAAGGGAGGCAGTGCAGTACACCTTGACGGTGGGGTGGGTCGCTGGAGGCCTGGCAGCAGCCTGGGGCTCGGCTAGTATCACTACAGATGACTATGATAGCAAACACATATTAATGCTGTTATAGAAACAGACTTTTGGCTTTTTTGATCACGTTCATCTATTTGGGTTGGTTCATATTTCCATGTCTATTAACTAAACAGAATTAACCATATAACAATTACAGCACGGGAACAAGCCCGTTCGGCCCTACCAGTCCACTTTCTCTGACCTAGTCTCATCTACCTGCTCTCAGACCATAACCCTCCAATCCCCTCCCATCCATATACCTATCCAATTTACCCTTAAATAATAAAATCGAGCCTGCCTCCACCACTTCCACCGGAAGCTCATTCCACACAGCCACCACCCTCTGAGTAAAGAAGTTACCCCTCATGTTACCCCTAAACTTTTGTCCCTTAATTCTGAAGTTATGTCCCCTTGTTGGAATTTTCCCCACTCTCAAAGGGAAAAGCCTACCCACATCAACTCTGTCCGTCCCTCTTAAAATTTTAAAAACCTCTATCAATTATGTCTTACTATGAGATAAACCATTCCATCTGCTTCATAATATCTAGTCCTCGGCTATTTCTTCCAAGGCAATGAGGAGAATTTACTGTTCCTACATTATCTCCCACATTAGCATCTTTACCTTAAGAAAAAGCACACAAAGTGCTGGAGTAACTCAGCAGGTCAGGCAGCATCTCTCAAGAACGTGGTGGATGATATTTTGAGTCGGGACCCTTCTTCAGACCCGAAACGTCATCTATCCATGTTCCCCAGAGATGTTGCCTGACCTGGTGAGTTACTCCATCAGCAGTTCCTTGTTTCAGCATCTTTATCTAACCTTATCATGAACAAACATTGCTTTCTTCCTAACATTCCCTTTCTTACTTCTGCCTGCGATGTCCCCCAATTAGGCATTTTCACTGTCTCTCTTATCTTCATACATGAAGCAATGCAAATATTGCCTGTGATGATGATGGAGAGTGTGAGATAAGTGTTGGATTATTCTGGCTAAACTGTAATTTGGAGAAGCCAAAAATAAAAATTCAGTTGTTGAGATGACTAAATCACGGACAAGGACTTTCTGCTTTCATATCATTCACACACCAACAACTATATCATTGTCTTTCACACATTATTTAATTCCATCCATATGTTAGAATTGCAGCTGTGACAACAAACACCATTGTTACTTGTATATCTCTGCACTCTATTTAAACAAGATTTACAGAGGCCAAGACTAATCCCCCGGCAGCCTCTGATATATATAGAGTGTAATTGTGGAGACTATTGGGGTCCTGGGACATGGGTTCAGATGCCTCACTGGTCAGAAGGGACCTGCGATACTCTGCTAAAACAGTAAAGGGTTTTATGTTGACTCACTGCTTGCTCCACAATCTAGTGATGATGGTATGCCAGATCCTTCCATTACAGGAGCAAGGCAACGAGGGGCAGTGTAGAGGAAGAAGTAGAGGGAGACAAGGAACAGTACAGAGATCTCTCGATAGATGGCCTGGCAGATGGCCTGCCGCAACATCAAAGTGCATCTGAGATAGATGTAATTTAACATCTGATCCCGTGGCTGCATGGCTGCAACAGGAGGTCACTGCTGCTGTTTAGGATGCATCAGATAATCCGTCATTGGTTCTCCATCTTTTTAACAGGTTCCCCATGGAGATCACAGTGAACAAAAATAACCAGCTGCATTGCTGTGGAAGAAAATCTATATACAACTCACAACAAGCATCCATTTTACTTTAAGTTGTATTTTTCTTCCAAACTTGAATACTGTAGCACATAAAAATTGGCTTCTTGTGGTCCAATTTACTAGTTTTATTATGCGAATAGCTGAACAGCAAAGCTACCAATATATTTGAGAAATTTAAAAATCAGACAAATTAACAAAAAAAAAAATTAAAGTACCACCTATGCTTTAAAAATTATAGAAATCTCAGCCTCCAAAGTGTTTCAGTATTAACCTCCAATTGTTCTCTGCTTGCTCAGAGAGGGCGGGCCTGTTCAAACCATGCTAGTGTAGGTGAGCATCAATGATTAATGACATGGTTTGATAAAGTTGCAGTCTTGCAATTTTGTTACGTCCTTAAACGGGGAGGAGGAGGGAATAAAATGTGAATCATTCCTTTTCAAACTGCATTTGTATTTTTCTTTGTTTGTGAAAGGATTTGACATTGCAGCAAAAATCATTTGCAAATTACTGACCTGGCAATTGTTGTTCTGTGCTTGGTGGAGCTGCTGCCCTTGTGGTTCAGACCTTTCTGGGCAGCCCGTTCTGGGACTGGGTGGGACGTCACTGTGTGGTGTACATAGGTGATGACATTCCTCCATCTCCTCTACAAGTGCAACCGGGACAAAGCCCAGCCTCCCGTTCACTTCAGCGGTATACATCCCATGGCTGTCTGCCTTCCCAGTGACATGCACTATATCTCCAGCAGATAAAGTCAGCTAAAGGAGAAGGATGTTGACATTTTATGGCAGGTCTCATAATAAAACCCATCATTGTATTCACTGAAATGCATTCAATCCGTATTTGCCCGAGGTTAAATTTCATTAAGCTGCAGCTGAGAGAAACGGATGTTTCCTTTTGTGGAAAATTAGTCTCATAAAAATGGCTGACATTTGTTTTTGAGAGTAAGAAGAAAAATATTTGCATCGTTCTGAGGAACCCATATGGTTTATGATCTGCAGCTGAATTGGGTGCTGGGAAATGAGGTATTAATGCAGGATTTGAAACACTGAAGACTGAATTTTAAGAAGCTCAGACATGAAGTTACTTTTTCACGGGCAAACATTTTTGTGTGAAAGAATCTAATCTAGAAACCCAATCACTAAATCTGAGCTCATTCTTTGGAGAAAAAGGATGGGGTGTCATTTTGGGTCAGAACCCTTCTTCATACTCGAAATATCACCCGTCCTTTTTCTCCAGAGATGCTGCATGGCCTGCTGAGTTACTCCAGCATTTTGTGTCTATTTTCCGTAAGCCAGCATCTGCAGTTCCTTCCTACACATTTTGTTCGCTCATCCTTTGTTTGCAGATTGCGTATATTCCAAAACCTGTCCAATGTCCTCCGTTTGTACACGTTATTTGTGTATGGAGGTGTTAAGAAAACATACACAATACTGAACTGCATGTCCTAGGATTGAGAGCAGCACAGGCCACTCACACGTATCCAAGTCTCAGCAGGCTTTATGTAATGAGGGCCAGCCTACCCAGTCTGTGGTGAGCAGTCGGGGGTAACAATCTTATGTGAGGTAGGACTCGTTTCATAATTTGTCTTCACTTTTGCTCCACCCAGCTCCCATTCCCACCTGCTGATATGATATGCACCTCCAGATTGTGCCTCTGACATCCTCTTCACTGGATCCTGGCACAATTGCACTTCTGGTCTTCCCTTAGCACCTTATGTCCCTAACTTCTGAGGTCTTAATCTTCAATCTCCTGACTCTCAATTCATCACCCCTGGAGTTCCCATTCCTCAATGTCCCTGGCCTTCTATGTTTTGGTAATTACACCTACCCACAATGACGCAATCTTCTGTGCTCTAACTTTCAACGTTCCAAATTTTAATTCACCCATCGTTAATGCCCTGACCTTCAATGCCTCCACCTCCAATGCCCCCACTATCAATGCCCTGGGCTCTAATGCTCAACTCGCTATGTCTAACATCAGCTACATACCTCACAGAAAAAAAACCCACCTAGAACATGTGTTGTTCACCAAAATTGTCAAGACAGGTGCACAGCACAAAGATAGTTAAGCAGTGAAAGGAAAACAAACACTGAGCACCCAAGGATAAGATGCCAATTAAATCCAAAATTGTTCTCAATAATAACAGTGAAAACTAAATTTTCTGCTGGCTCCTTAACCCCTCCAGTCATCTTTTTAGAGACTGTGTGAACTGTTGTAACAGATTTAAATTTTAGATAACTAATGTACAAACTATCCCCTTATTTATTTACTTCCCTATCTTTCCTCCTTGCCCCAGCTGGTTTCAAACCCATTTCTCTCCTTTACCTTACCATTCCCTTCCACCAATATTCACACCCCTTCTACCCTTTACTCACACCTTTTGTTTTTCATCTTTGGACTTTTTCCAAATATCTGCCTTTCAACCTCTCCCCTCTCAGCTGTATCCACCTATCACTCACCAGGTTTTATACTACCCCACCTCTCTTTCAGTTTGCTCCCCCATCCCACCAAATTCAGTCTCAAGAAGGATCCCAGCCCGAAAAGTCACCTATCCATGTTCCCCGTAGATGTTGCTGAACCCGCTGAGTTAATCCAATACTTTGTGACTTTTTTTTGTAAACCTGCATCTGCAGTTCATTGTATCTCAGCTTTTGAACTCGACAGCCAAAGCACGTACACTTACATCAATACATTCTCACAAAATAATAATTAACAAGGCTCGTTATATTTCACTTATAACCCCTTATAACTATCAAAGAGGAGGCTTTCATTCAATTCTATCTGGGATAGTTCAGAAAACAAATCCTAGTGAAAGAAGACAGCTACTAATGCATTTATTTTAAGTGTAGAATTAGTCTGACAGCTTAGAAGATAGAGACGTGAGATACTAAAGTTACCATAAAGGTCAGACTTCGATGAATGCTAGCCAAATTTGCAGCTTGATTCATCTTTGTAGGAAGCAACATAAATAGGTTGAATCATGATGCCACTTCACACAGCCACTTTTATGATGATCTTGGGAACACTGAAAACTGATATTGCATTAAGAACAATTTTTGCAAAATGTATAACTTTATAGTATTTGGCATTTAAAAATACTTATAAATCCATGCTTTGGCAAATAATATAAAGTCACAAACAAAATAGTTGGAAGTGAGCCAGACCAGAGCTAATTTAAACAGCTAATTTGGAAACTGGTAACAAATCGTAATCCTTGTACCTGAACATCTAAACATCAAGTCCCAAATAGGTGGTCAATAGAAAGGGGATAAAGAGAAAATAAAAATCTTTAAGTTATAACCTGAGTTACAACAATCTTGCTCAGACTCCCAATATTTGCCAATATCAAAATTCCAGCATGCTTGGCCTAGACAGTTTTCAACTCTTACACTAGATTTTCTGTTCTGAAAGGAATATTTTCTTTCAACCAGAAGGGTGTAGCCACTTTTGGACCCTTACCATTTCATTTAAGTGGGGTAATAAATATGCATCATGATTCAACGTATTTATGTTGCTCAAGTTGAAAGATGATGGCTTGAAGCTAAAGATTAATAGGTGGCTGTAAGTCTCCCTGCAATAACAGAGGTGAAATGGGAGTAACTGGACGAAACTGCTGGGAGCCAGCATGGTCCTGGTTGGCCAAATGGCCTCCTCTGGTGCGGTTATAACTTAGGATAGAAGGAACAAGGAGTTGAGGAAATGGTTGGAGAGAGAGAGTGAAATACTTCAATGCCAAACTGGGACGTACTCACCACTGGCAGCACAGTTTGGGGCATGTTAGGATTAGGGCAATAGTCCGCAATGGCCACACATGACCGGTGGATCAAAGATGTTGTGGATTCAGCAAACCCTTGGTTTGCACCAGAGAGATACCTTGGACAACAAGGACTCAAACCTAAAAAAACATATAAATAACAAACCTTAGTACAAATACATCTTATTTTATTATGTTTTCTCCTGCACATTTTCCCTAAATTTTGCTTTGGGTATTAATGAACCCATTTATTTTGTGGTTTTAAATTATTAATGATTTCCTGTCTTCTGCACTTTCAAAGTAAGAAATTTGCTGTACTAAGCATGAAAAATACTAAAGTTACTAATGCCCAATGCGTGCCTGAGCAATTTAATCTAAGACAAGACTATTATTTATGAAAAAATGGTAGATATCATTTAAGCACATCAAATCTCTCATATATATCAATACTTTCAAATTGTTGTTTATTTTGCTCTTACATTTTTAACCTTCAAAGTATCAGAACATAGAAAATAGAAAAGTACAGCACACGAACAGGTCCTCCGCCCACTATGTCTGTGAGGAACATGATGCCAACACCTTCTCTTGTGTACCTGTGCTTAATCCATATTCTTCTATTCCTTATAAATCCATATATGACTATCCAAAAGTCACTTAAATGCCACAATCATATCTGCCTCAACCACCAACCCCAGCAGCGCATTCCAGGTGCACTCATCACTCTCTGTGTAAAAAAGTCATGAACATCTACCCTATCTATGCCCCATAATTTTATAAACTTCTCTCAGATCTCCCAACAACCTCGGGCGTGCAGTAAACAATCCAAGTCTGTTCAACTGCTTCCTGTAACTAATACCCACTAATCTGGGCATCATTCTGATGAACCTCCTCTACACTCTTTCCAAAGCCTCCACAACCTTCCTGTGGCGGTGCAACCAGAACTGCACACAGTGCTCCAAATGCGGCCTAACCAAAGGGTTTGGAAATGACAAAAAGCTGACTGTGGATCTGTTAAATGTCTTTGAAATAATATAAGGGCTTTAAAATGTGACATGTGAAATTCCAGTGTGAGAGAATGTAGAACAAATGGCCATAAATACAAAGGATAAGGTTTTTTTTTAACAGAAACAAGTAGCTCCTGGAACATGATCTTAATTAATTCTGGACAAATGATGGTGCTTTTGTGCTGTATATAATTAATATCACACTAGGAAATGGATGTGTCCCTGTTTAGGGAGCAAAGCATAGCACCCTTAAGTGGTCCAGTATTACCCGTGATGACAAGACCCTTTGAGCCACCGATGTTTATGAAAAGATTTTGCGAAGAATATATTTTGAACAGATTCGTAAATGGGTAAAACCTACTAATGAAGAAAGAGATGTGTGTGTCAAGTTTAAGGCTTAGTTCTGAAATAATGAAGATACAAACTATACTCCAGCTTCAGACTGCTCAAAGATTCTTCTGCTTTAAGCTTCACTTAAACAAATGTGCTCATCATATTTCAAGTGATGGTTTAAAAAGATCTGTTCCCTGAAGTATAGTTGTACGGTATGTTGGCATTTCAACTCACTGATCATAGAATTATGGCGCCTACCTACCAGATCTGTAACTATGATATTCTTTCATGAAAATTTTAATCTGGATGCTGCCATCTACAGTCCTTCACTGGTAGTGAGAATATCGGTGTCATTATAAAGTGCTCTCACATCGAAGTATGGGTGACTTGAGGAAACAGGTCGCCCTCCTGCTTGGTATTCATAAGAGCATTAGACTTAGGAGCAGAATCAGGCCATTCGGCCCATCAAGTCCGCACCCCCATTCAATTATGGCTGATCTATTTGATCTATTTTTCCCTCTCAATCCCAAACCCAAACCTATCAGGAGTAGACGAGGGCATTCGATTCAATTTGAGATACCAGCTATCAAGACAGATGTGTATAGCAATTCATTCTTCCCTCGCACAATTAAAGCATGGAATAGTCTTCACTATAGTTATTCAACCAGACGCAATTAAATTTAAGGCAGGTGTTCTCCAAGAAGCCCTTCTTGCTTAAGTCCATATTCCGCCACCTCCAGTTTAAATTCCATTTGGAATATTTTGGAGGACCAAGAACCAAGAACCCCATTCTCCTGCTTTCTCTCCACAACCTTTGATGATGTTAGACTTTAGACTTTACAGATACAGCGTGGAAACATACCCTTCGGCCCACTGAATCTGCACCAACCAACAATTACCCCGAGCACTAAATAATATACTAGGGACATTATTTTTACAACTTACCAAAGCCAATTAACCCACAAACCTGCACATCTTTGGAGTGTGGGAGGAAACCGGAGCACCCGTAGAAAACCCACGCTGTCACAGGGAGAATGTACAAACTCTGTACAGACAACACCTGTAGTCAGGATTGAACACGGGGTCTCTGGCGTTGTATGGCAGCAACTCTACTGTGGCGCCCATGTGATGTGGCATGGTGGCAGTAATTGCAGTGAGGGAAGGTGGGGCGAGTGAGAAAGAGAAAAATCAGCCACTCACTATCATTCTCAAGGATGATTTAAAACCTCAATGATTTCTTCTGAATTATAACTCAGGACTAAACTTTTACCCACAGAAAGGTGATCTTTCTTTATTGTAATTAAATTCCCATTACTGACCTTGATATGCATAGATTCCAGCTGCATTTATATTATTGTTCATGTTCCCCTAAAATAAAGGACCATAATTAAGATAGGGAGATTAGATCTCAAACTGCATTTTTCTACAAGATTTGGGAAAACAAGGCAGGAACAAAACAGAAACAATTAGGAAAAGTTATTTCACAGAGTGGGGAGAATGTGGAACTCACTGTCATATGCAATGATTGATGCAGAGAGAAATAAGGGATTTACAAGGATCTGCTGACACTGGAATCTTGAGCAAAAACAAAGATTGATGGAGCAACTCAGTTGGTCAGAAACCATTTATGAAGAAATAGACAATGCTGTTTCAGGTCAGTACCCCTCTTCAGGATGATGGAGTAGGGGAGAGAAAGATAGAGAAAAAAGGTGGGGATGGGAAAGTCTGACAAGTGATGTGGATGTAGGAGAGGGGTCGAGTCTGGGTCAGAACATGATCACAGAAAGAGCAGTGCAAGGGGGTGTCAGATTCCTATCGGAGAGAGGGGATGAAATCCTTCCATTTAGGCATACCTGGAGGAAATTTTGCAATGGAGCAGTAAAATAATTGGGAGGCATGGGACTTACATTGGGAGATGGGAAGAGATGGACGTAATAGCATAGAGGGAGGGTGTTCAGTATGTGAGGAGGCTCTGCAAGATAAAATTATTCAAGGATCTGCTTCTGTGCTCCAGTTGCTTTATGGAAAAGCAAGAGCTGAGAGGGTGATTAGTGGGAGCTATGACTGAGGCTCAGTGTGGATGATGGTGGAGGGGGTGATGAGAGGAAGGATGAATGAGACAGGACTTACTGTGTTAAGGGTGCAAGGGAAAGCAGAATGATTACTGGAGTCTGGGAGAGTTGTGTTGGAGGACTGAAGCGAGACTGAAAGCAGTGTGAGAAAGGACCTTCTTGACATGTACAATTCTTTGAATTCCTCAGAGATGAACCAGGTGAAGTGATGTAAAACTAGTTTCAAGTCATGAACACGCTTTACCACACAATACGGTGAATGCACAAGAGATATGATCAGATTTAAGACAGTTTTCCTTTTGTATTAATCTAAAAAAAAACAATGATCATACTAAAGATGGACCATTTAGGCATGACAGATCACTGATGACATCTATTTTGCAATGTGGATCATAAGACTGCTGCTTAATCAATCCCCCTTTCCATCCACATAGTCATTGAGACCTTGTATCTGCAAAAGGGCCTTCCAAATGGGCCTGCAAAAGGGCCTTCTATGTGAAAAGCATGATTTAGGATTAAACAGTTGTGGATTCTATCGGCAGCCTGAATCTAAAAAGATCTCAAAGGATCTTGAGGTTCACTGAACAACAGCCTGTAACAGACCCATGCCCATTGGGGGAGATGTGATGTAATTAAAGTAAAGGGGGAGATGTGATGTATATGTAATGTAAATGCCAGTGCCCCCTTGAGGCCAAGAGCAGAAGCTGGCCAATCGGCTTGTGCCTTGTGACTGAGGTCAGGTGACCTTCTAGGGCCAATGGGCTTGTGCCTTGTGACTGAGGTCAGGTGACCTTCTAGAAGTTTCCTGGTGAAGGATCAGTAATAAAATCTTCTTACAAGATGTCGGGCGTATATTCATTGTGCTAGCCACAACAGGGTCTTACAGAGGACATTACACCCATTAACAGGAAATAACTCATGAACATCAAACAGCAAAGCAAATATTATAGGACAGCTTAATACCCCCAAAACAAACAGATTTCAACTTCAGAGCTGAACAGAATTCTAGAGCTCAACTACATAGCTGAAACGTTAAAAAAGGACTGGTGTTGTCCTTGTTGCATTGCTAGCTCAGAAGGCTCTCTTTTTGTATTACTTACTCCTGCTGCTCAATAACAATAACTTGAATTTATAACGTGTCTCAAATGGACAGAATAGTTCGGAGAAGAGATGAATACATGCATGTTCAGTCTGAAGAAGGGTCTCGACCCAAAACCCCACCCATTCCTTCTCTCCAGGGATGGTGCCTGCCCCTCTGAGTTTCTCCAGCATTTGCATGTTGAAGCCGAGTTGAATGTTCTGTAAAAACAGCCCTACCTGTTGGCAGTGTGCTGACAGAAACATGCGGGTGTACTCCAGGATCACAGTGTCATTCAACATATCTTCAGCCTCTTCAATCAAACCTGCGTTTGGAAAGCCCTGCTGGTACAGTTCCCTCACTAAATGTATAATCAGGCTGTTCCTGCAAAGGCATTTTTGAATGAGGCAGGACAGTTTTGCCTGTAAGCGGAGCACAACAAATGAAAAGTTACATGCATTTTTTGAGGGATTTCCCACCCTACTGCAATATTTTAAATAAAGAATTATCACAAGGAACTGCAGATGCTGGTTTAAAAAAACCCCACAAAGAGCTGCAGTAACTTGGCGGGTCAGGCAGCATCTCTGGAAGACATAGATGGGCAAAACTTCGGGTTGGGACCCTTCTTCATTCTGATTAGACAGTCCCAAAAAGTCATCTATTCATGTTTTTGAGAGATGCCACTTGACCCGTTGAGTCACTCCAACACTGTTTTTTTTTAAATGAAGAGGCCAGGTTTCACACAATGTAAAATTGTAGGAAAGAAAGTCAGGACAAAATGTACAGAGGAAGAGCAGAGATAAATAAAATAATGTATTTTTCCCTTAGCAAATTAGTTATGTGATATAAATAAATCTTCAGATATACAAACTGTTTATTGAGTTCATGAGATACCTTGAGTGGAGCTATCAGCAGTTTGGCTTTTGCATTTTCACTTTGCAGTCTCTCAAACTGAAAAATAAACAACATTTGTTTTAAATTGAATTGATGAATGTTGTCTTAATTTACATTATCTCTGTCAAGTTCCCAATGTGTTGGATAACAACCCAGAAAACTTCCATACAGAGGAGAGAAAAAAACAACTGGTCCTTTACTCAAGCTAATGATACAGCTGGGTTGCTACACATGAAGAAAGGGACAAGGGAATGCACAGAGAACCAGCTGAACTTGAAAAGTCCAGAGAAGTCACTTGTGAAATGGACTAGTTGTTTATTGCTGCAGTCTGCAAGGTTACCGTTAATATTTGAGGGAAGTGCAAAGATAGAAAAGTTTATTATCAGAAAGATTTATATTGTTATCTCACCAAAATAAAATGGGTGCAGAACATCCTATACTCCTATAATTGAAAGTATCCTCTTTATGCACGCAGTTATGCTTTTTTCCACCGATACCAAACAGAGGAAACTTTCCATTTAAATAATGATGCTGGTTGGTGCCCATGTGAATGCTGAAATGATGTGGGGCTTGTGACCCCTCAATGCTTCGGTGAAGCTGTAGTTTATCAATTACACCAATTCATATTCTGATCTTTATCTGCCTCCCAGTTCCCATTCTCCTTGGTATCTGATTAGCTTGAACTCCCATTTGTGAGCTCAGTCACTGGATCTGGTGTCTTGTTTGATGATTGCTTCGTGAAATTCTATCATTTTCTTTTCAAACCAACTATGATTAATAATTCTCTTCAAAATGCCTTATTGCAAGCCACATACATGGTAGAAATTAAAAACATCTCAGACCCTCTAAAAATATACTGTAGTAAAGCGAATACTTTGAAGTGTTCACATCATTTAGAATGGGTAATCCAGCAAACAGTATGCATGCAGTAGGGTTGGAGATTATGTGGATTGCTCCAAAAGGAAAGTTTTGTGTTCTTGTTCTATGCCTGTAAGAAACTTTGCGAGTCTTCAAGGTACATCAGAAGTCTTTATTACAGTAACTCAATGCTGGCAGCAAGACAACTAAAATGGCTGCAACCACACACTCCACACTGTGTACAGCCAAGATAACTATGTACAAAACATCTCCCTTTGTCCTGTGCAGCGTCACCTGCTGCACGGGGGAGAAACGGGTCCTCCCACCCCCCACGGTACACCAAACATCACAGAGTGTTTGGAGAGTAGACATTAGGAACTGCAGCTGCTGGATTTTGGAGCAAAGCTAACTTCATGACCCAATCAGCATCAATGATGCAGATGTGGAATTGGTTGAGAGCTCCAAGTTCAATGATTGGTCATAGACCAAAGACATTAATGCAACAGTGACGAAGGCACACTAATGCCTCTACTTCCATACGGGACTGAGGAAATTCAGCACGTCTCAAGCGATTCTTAGAAACTTCTACAGATGTACCATAGAAAGCATACTGTCAGGTTGCCTCGCAGCTTGGTTTGGGAACAGCTCTGCCCAAGACTGCAGGAAATTACAGGCAGTTGTATATGTAACCCAGTCCATCACACAAACCAGCACTGACTCCATCTTCATGACCAGACTTACCACCATTGACTCCATCTACACTTCACTCTGCCTCGGAAAAGCAGCCTACATAATCAAAGATTTGTCCCACCACAGTCATTCATTCTTCACTCTGCTCCCATCTGGCAGAAGGTACAGAAGCTTGAAAGTGCACACCGTCTGACTCAGGAACAGCTTTTTTGCTCTCTGTTATCAGGCTTCAGAATGTCCGGGACTTCCATATGTCACTTTAGTCCGTTTTCATCAGCCACCAAACCAGCAATGGCAAATAATTTTGCATGAAAAACAGTCTGATTATGATCATTTTACCATAAATCTTTACAGATTTGTTTAAAATTAAAAGATACTTGATATATTTAAGCCTGCAAACTTAAAGTTCACATTACTGGCTCAAAATTGGAGTTACGTACACTAAGTTTGAATGTATGTGGCAAACTGGAGTTACCTTCATGTCAAACTGGTTTTGAAGGAGTCCCAGTTTAAAGCGTAATTCCTGCAGCTTCCTTTCCAAAGCTGTCTGATCTTTAAGCTGGGAATTCAATGTGAGAATCTGTTGCTGAAGAGTTACGATGTCCTCGGAGCTGAAGTCTGCTATTTGGCCAATGGATTTCACTAGAACACTCTGACAAAGGACAGACAATTTAAAAATAAGCATGGTATCTGTTTTTACCGGTAATAAGCACTATTCATAATCATTCAATTTTCCCCACTGTTGGTTAATGCAGCTCCCAATAAACCATGAAACATTGTACAGAAAAGCATCCTTGTTGAAACAATTATGTAATTTGTCTTTGATAGTAATTTAATGGCTTTCAATTTCATGTTGAAGTAATTGTGAACCAGTACTGACTTGAATGACACACATAGCAGGCATTGCAGATTATGCTAAAGTTGTGAGTTCATTATATAAGGTTGGTGAGTTGACATTATAAATTGTACACTCTCTCAACAATACTGCAAGTTTGATCCACAGAAATGCTTAAATGAAAAGAGAATGAAGAATGAGACTCAGATTTTGTTTTATATTGAACCAAATATTTTTATCATTACTAGAATTGAACAATTTATTCAAAAAGGTTTCTGCATTTTAATACAACTTGATATGATATGAAATCATGTGTTGAAAGACTGGGCTTGTATACTCTGGAATTTAGAAGGATGAGAGGGGATCTTATTGAAACATATAAGATTATTAAGGGATTGGACACGCTTGAGGCAGTAAACATGTTCCCGATGTTGGTGGAGTCCCGAACCAGGGGCCACAGTTTAAGAATAAGAACGAAGATGAGGAAAAACTTTATCACTCAGAGAATTGTGAAGCTGCCTCAGAAGGCAGTGGTGGCCAATTCTCTGGATGCTTTCAAGAGAGAGTTAGATAGAGCTCTTAATGGTAGCGGAGTCAAGGTATATGGGGAGATGGCAGGAACGGGGTACTGATTGTGGATGATTAGCCATGATCATGGTGAATGGCGGTGCTGGCTCGAAGGGTCGAATGCCTTATTGCACCTATTGTCTATAATTCATATATTTTGTTTCTTAAGTCATCCATTTTTTGTTTGTGGTTTATTACAGGCATGAACTTTATTCTCTTATTCAACATTTTTATATTTTTTGGGCTGGTAGGTTTACTTCAGGAGGACAAATAACGTGACTGCAAAAACATACAGTATGCAACCGATATAGATGAACATCATCATATTTTAAGATATCAGTCTGAAGAAGGGTCTGGACCTGAAACATCCTCCATTCCTTTTCTCCAGAGATGCTGCTTGTCCCGCTGAGTGACTCCAGCATTTTGTGTCTACCGTCATATTTTAAGACACCTCAATATAAACACCAGCAACACAGTGCAGAAGTGTATCCAGACTGTGCTTGTGAGCAATGAACAGATCTTGTACCTCCCTCTGCTGGACAAATTCTCATAAATATAGTCGTGGTTTAAATACATTCTCAATAATTCACAGATTATTGCTAATGATTAGGCTTGCATTCTATGGCCATTTACTTTACATGAACATGTGTTTACTATTACTTAATTATCCATATTATATAATTGGATTTTAAGGTGTAAAAAATTATGAATTTCACATTGTCCAACAAAGAACTCAAAATAGCAACTAAAACAAAATTTTAATCAAAACATCAGTATATATTGATAAAATTCTATGTTTCATGATTATTTAGCAACAGATGATACACTTCACTTGTAACCCAGCGGCTATCAAATGCAAAACACATGATATATTATGTGGCGATTTATTCACAAAATGCTGGAGTAACTCAGCAGGTCAGGCAGCATCGCGGGAGAGAAGGAATGGGTGACGTTTCGGGTCGTGACCCTTCTTCAGGTCTCGACCTGAAACGTCACCCATTCCTTCTCTCCCGAGATGCTGCCTGACCTGCTGAGTTACTCCATCATTTTGTGAATAAATCGATTTGTACCAGCATCTGCAGTTATTTTCTTATATATTATGTGGCATCAGGTAATGATAAACTTGTTTCTAAAATTGACCAATTTGATAGTTTATTATATGTGGTTCGATGATATAAAGGTTGTAGAGCACTGAGCTGAAGCTTCTCCGTAACAGTAGGTGGGAGGGGACATGTTTTGTTGTTCTCTGTTTCTCATGAGGTTGGCTGAGTTTGTTAATGTTAAAAGCATTATAAAGCGGAGATGTTGCTATTGATCTCAGCTGACTGGAGCAAAAGAACTTGTGCACAAAGAAGAAAAGGTACAATAATTGACTATTAATCACACTACTGTGCTGGCATTGGGTGATGGCACTCTGCATTACTGGTGATGATCTGGGAGCTGGGAACTGCATTACATTCTCAATTGGAACATGGTACCTGACAGGGGGAATCAACTACCGAAAGGCACATTTTAATTTAATGGGGATGATCAGGTCAACCCAATGCTAAAAGTTTAACATATGTAAAGGGTCACCAAACCAGAATTGGTGATTAATTGGAGCAAAATCAAACGGCTAAGCGGGTCAGTCAGGTAGCACCTGTAGAAGAAAATAGACAGTTGACATTTTGAGTCAAGACCCTTCCTTTGACAGTCCATTTGCCTCCACAGATACTGCCTGACCCACTGAGTTCATCCAGTTTGTTTAGACTCCAGCAACTACAGTTTTGAATGTCTCCATTGGTGATTAATTGCTCGAGTCAACTGTAAAGGGGAAGTTGGTGTCTGAGAGTTTCTTGAAAATTCATCAATGCAACAATGCACATATATTTAGCAATTGTGAAAGAATGCGGCTTCACTAACCCATGATGGCAAGAGAACATTCACAAAAGATGCAATAGATGCAGGATCAAAATATGAAAACAGAGATACAAGATACTGCAGATATTTAAACCTTGAATAACAAACAAACTGCTGGAGAAACTCAACAGGTCAGGCAGCATCTGCAGAAGGAAATGGGCAGACGACCTTTCAGGTCTGAAGAAAGGTCCTGACCCAAAATGTTGCTATCCAGTTCCCTCCACAGATGCTGCCTGATCTGCAGAGTTCCTCCAGCAGTTTGCTTTTCACTCACAATATGAAATGCACTTTCTATTCTGACCCGCAAATTGTGGCAAAGCATCACAGTGGGTAGTTCTGCTGCCCTACAGCTCCAGCAACCCAACTTCAATCCTGACCTTGTGTTTATTAGTTTAATTTAGAGATACAGTGTTCAAACAGGGCCTTCAGCCCACCAAGTTCGTGCCGACCAGCGATCCCCATACAGTAGATATTTCCTACAGACTAAGGACAATTTATAGAAGCCACTGAACCTGCAAACCGGCACGTCTTTGGAATGTGGGAGGAAACTGGAGCATCTGGAGAAAAGCCACATGGTCACGGGGAGAACGTGCAAACTCCATACAGACACCACCCGTAGTCAGGATGAATCCCGGGTCTCTGGTGCTGTAAGGTAGCAACTCTGCCACTGCGCGACTATTCCGACATCCAGCACTGTCTACATATGTCCTCCCTGTGCCAAATGAGTTTCCTTTCAGGTGCTCTAATTTCCTCTCGCAATCCAAGGATGTAGCTTTCAAGAGAGAGCTAGATAGAGCTCTTAAGGATAGCGGAGTCAGGGGGTATGGGGAGAAGGCAGGACGGGGTACTGATTGAGAATGATCAGCCATGATCACATTGAATGGTGGTGCTGGCTCGAAGGGCCGAATGGCCAACTCCTACACCTATTGTCTATTGCCTACTGTCTGGCAGATTAATTGACTTCTGTAATTACCCTGAGTGTAAGCAAGTAGTCAGAGAATTGGGGGTGTTAATAGTTTGTGTGAGAGAATAGATGACCTGGAAATATTTGGAGCAATAGAATTGAAAGGATTTTTTGAGCTGGCATAGACTCGATGGGCCAAATGGCCTCGTGCCACAGGAAATATGAATATATGTTTTCAATTTATTTTTCAGCAACAAATAAAAACATTTCATGCATTTTACTGATGTTAATTTATAAAGTATTTATGTTGTTGTTTGAAACGTAGTACAACATGGCAGAGTATGCTAAGATTTGAGATTTTAAGGGATGCAAGAGATGTAGGGTTAGTATAGGAACATGGCAAGTAAAGATTAACCACAATCTTACTTTATGACAGCGGCTGAATGCCACTCCTATACCTTGTGTTCCTCTCGATAGACTTAAAGTGTGAAGTGTCAACACCATAAATTTTGATTCTCAAATTTCATTGTTGTGCGAGGTGCATAACTAGAACCTACGGTTAACTAATGTACTGGAATAATATTCCACGGTGGTTTATGAACCACAGTTCATAAATTCCCAGTAGAGGGCACTATTCCTGCAGTAATTGGGACTTAAATGAGGAAAACAGCAGATAGCTGCATTTTATCAATGATAATGGGAGATCCAGCCATTTTTTATTGGCCTTATTTTTAAATGAAGTCAATATAGTTCTCCTCAGCACTTTTGACACAATAGATATTACCTATGGTGAGCGTTTGTTGGCACTGGGCCTGTACTCGCTGGAGTTCAGAAGTATGAGAGGGAGCCTCATTGAAACATAGAGAATAGTGAAAGGCTTGGATGGAGTGGATGTGGAGAGGATGTTTCCATTAGTGGGAGAGTCTAGGACTAGAGGTCATTGCCTCAGAATTAAAGGACATTCTTTTAGGAAGGAGATGAGGAGAAATTTATTTCGTCAGAGCGTGGTGAATCGGCGGATTTTTTTGCCACAGAAGGCTGTAGAGGTCAAGTCAGTGGATATATTTAAGGCAGAGATAAATAGATTCTTGATTAGTGCAGGTGTCAGAGGTTTTTAGGGAGAAAGCAGGAGAATGGGGTTAGGAGGGAGAGATAGATCAGCCCTGATCAAATGGCAGAGTACATTTGATGGCTGAATGGCCTACAAACTCTGCACAGACAGCACCCGTCGTCAGGGTCAGTGCTGCTGCCTCACAGCGTCAAAGACCTGGGCTTAACCCTGATGACGGGTGCTGTCTGTGCAGAGTTTGTATGTTCTCTCTGTGACTAGACGGGATTTCCTTAGATGTTCTGGTTTCCTCCCATATTTCAAAGTCGTTAGATTAATTAGCTTCTGTAAATTATGCCTCGTGTGCTATTGAGGGCGTGCAGCGTAGGTTTACTAGGTTAATTCCCGGAATGACGGGACTGTCATATGTTGAAAGACTGGAGCGACTAGCCTTGTATACACTGGAATTTAGAAGGATGAGAGGAGATCTTATCGAAACGTATAAGATTATTAAGGGGTTTGACACGTTAGAGGCAGGAAACATGTTCCCAATGTTGGAGGAGTCCAGAACAAGGGGCCACAGTTTAAGAATAAGGGGTAGGCCATTTAGAACTGAGATGAGGAAAAACTTTTTCAGTCAGAGAGTTGTGAATCTGTGGAATTCTCTGCCTCAGAAGGCAGTGGAGGCCAATTCTCTGAATGCATTCAAGAGAGAGCTAGATATAGCTCTTAAGGATAGCGGAGTCAGGGGGTATGGGGAGAAGGCAGGAACGGGGTACTGATTGAGAATGATCAGCCATGATCACATTGAATGGCGGTGCTGGCTCAAAGGACTGAATGGCCTACTCCTGCACCTATTGTCTATTGTGTGCAGGATGTGAAAGTGGAATAACAGAAAACTAGTGTATGAGTGATCGATGTTCGGCGTGGACTCAACGGGGCGAAGGGACTGTTTCCACACTGTAGCACTAAACTAAATTCAATTAAATTCTGTAGGGGAAGTCCAACTGAAATTATCATCCATAAATTGAACAGAGGAATGAAATTCACAGATGTACCTCAGCCTTCGTCTTGTCCACCTCTTCCTGTTTAGATTCCAGCTCCAATTCTGTTCTCTCAAGTAGTTTCTCAAGTGAATTTTTCCCTTCCACTGAAGTCAGTTGCACCTGAAATTTAAAATAATTATTTTACGAAGGTCAACACAAAATACTGGAGTAACTTAGCGGGACAGGCAGCTTCTCCCGGTTGCTCAGCACTTCAACTCCCCCTGCCATTCCCAATCTGACCTTTCTGTCCTGGGTCTCCTGCATTGTTAGAGTAAGGCCCAGCGCAAATTGGAGGAACAGCACCTCGCATCTTGCTTGGGTAGCTTACACCCTAACGGTATGAACATTGACTTGTCTAACTTCAGATAGCCCTTGCTTTCCCTCTCTCTCCATCCCCTCCCCCTTCCCAGTTCTCCCACCAGTCTTACTGTTTCCAACTACATTCTATCTTTGTCCCGCCCACTCTCCTGACATCAGTCTGAAGAAGAGTCTCGACCCGAAACATCACCCATTCCTTCTCTCCAGAGATGCTGCCTGTCCCGCTGAGTTACTCTAGCATTTTGTGTCTACCTTTGATTTAAACTAGCATCTGCAGTTCTTTCCTACACATTTTACGAAGGTCATTGGATTAAGAATGTGATGGAAGACTATGGTCAATATTTTTGAGGTTTCTCTAAATATTTACATTAATGGCAGTTTTTGACTTCTCAACATCTGGTGATTTCCTTTGTAGGCTCTCATAATCTCACTGTGGCATTTCCAGGGATGATCCTCTTTCCTTTTAGTGAATATGGGATTGATTAATTAAGATATTAATTTATAAAGGAAAGCTGGCATTTTAACCAAACAGCAAATTATTCTTATTCAGATATGTTCCCATCAAACTCTTATATTATTAAAATATTTGGAAAACAGACTAATGAAGTAACTGGAAAATAACAGGAATAGCATAATTGATATTTGATAAAAAGCATTCTTTTAAGCTTTGTTATTTAGCGACTAATGTCTCCCTCCCACTTTCCCCCCTGAACAATACTTTCTAACAAGTTGTTTTTGTCAGAGTAATTAATGGTCTTTAAAACCTCATTTTCTTCACAGCTTGCTTCAACAATCATTCTCGTTCCATCATCGAGTTGGTTTTCATCATCTGCAGTGTCTTTCAGTGCCAAGGTTTTGAAATCATTAGATCTTCCAGCGATGTTCAAGGCAGATGTCTCGTTCAATACATCATTAAGTTCAACATTCTGTTCCATCAGGCTTTTGCTTTGTTTCACTTCACACATTTGTTTGGCTTTTAACATCATCTTCCTGTCATCTCCACAGCCAGAATCTTCTTGTAATAAATCATCACTTTGTTGCATTGAAATTGTCTTTAACTCGCCTTGTTTGTTTTGTATCTCAGCATCTCCCTGGGCTTTCAACTCTTTAATTACATTTTCTTTCAAATTCATCAACTTAGTGTTTTCATTTTCTAACTGATTTATTTTGTTTTGTGCTGCAGTGTTCACAGTGAAGTAATCCTCCAATTCATTTTCCAGTTCTTTGACTTTTCCTAAAAGACTTTCATTCTCTCCTGTTAAACGATGAATCCTATTTGCCTTTTCATTCTCCACTTTAATTTTGTTCAGCAGGTGTTCATTCTCTTTCATCAACTTTACAACTTCCTCTTTCATTTCCGTCACCACATTGGTCAGCGTTTTTTCCTCGGTTTGCACTTCTAATAATCTTCCCTTCATTTCCCTGTTTTGCGTGCTCAGTTTTTTAATACTTTGATGACACTCCATTAGTTTCTTTGCATTTTCCTGCTGCATGCAGTTAAATTTGTCTTCCATCTTCTTCTTGTCTACTTCCAGTTGAGCCATTTTCTGCAAGCTTTCCTCACTCCTCTCTTCAAACCCTGCTTCTGTGTCTCGCTGGCTGGATTCCAATTTTGCAATCTCATTTAGAAGCTCTTTATTTCTCTTCTCCAAAACCTCATTTTCTTTCCTCAAGTTGTTTTTCATCGATTCTTCTTCCTGTATCTTCCCTTTTGCTATCGCTTCAAGTTTCTGAACCAGAAGGTTCACTTCTCTTCCTGTGGCATATAATTCATCCTCCAACTTATTCTTCTCTTCTGCTGCCTCGAGTAACTGATTATTCACACACTGCAAGCGATGATCCATCTCTGCCTTCTCTGCCTGAAGCTCTCCTACCTCAGCTTCAAGACTTGCAATAGTTTCTTCAGTCGCAGTGTTTGCGACTCCTCTTCCGGGTTCTCCTTTCATGCTGCAAGGGGTATTTGGTCGCATGCATTCTGCGGCATCACTGTTACTGCTCGGATGCTCGGGTGCAGGCAACAAATTTAACTTTGCAATTTCTTGGCTCTCAGGCCCCAACTGATCAGGCTGTGACTTATTAGTGATGGTATCTGCTGGGACGGAAGCATCATCATCTAGTTCCTTGGCCAGGGCTTCTCCGCATTGCCTCTTCTCTTGTTTTACTATAAAGGGAGATGATAGGACACAATCTGCCAATTGTCCGACTTCAAGATCCAGCAGCAGGGCCAGTTCTCTCTGTGTCTCTGGGAGCTGAAGGACTGTTCTGACCTGAGATTAAGACAATGATAAATTAAGTATTGCTCTCACTATACCAGGGACAACCAAGAAAGAGCACATCATCAACATTAAAAAAGCATTCAACAAATACATATGGGTGATGTAACTTTCCTTCTTGATTTTAAATACCTTTGCAGTTGTACAGTTAAAATGGATTTGGTAGTATATCTATTTTAAAAAAAGGATGCTGTTTTCTTTATAGAGCACATCAGACTGAGCGGCGTGGGGAAACCGCCATGAGGCAGGGGGAGGAACCTGGAGGACCTGGCGTGTGGAGGGAGAGGGGAGGGAGAAGGGGAGAACAAATAAACCTGCCGCGGGATATTTTTGTAACTTTGTCAGTGCCGTTTATGTTTCGACTATTGCATACCTTGGGTATGCAAGCAAAGAATTTCACTGCGACTTGTCACATCTGACAATAAAGTATTCCATTCCATTCCAGACTGCAGCGGATCGAATGAGGATCATTTAAATTGTGGGCAATTGTACCTGGAATTGCCTGGAATTATTACACTATTCACCCATTATTCACTCATAACGTCATACTGCACAGAAACAGGCCCTTCAGCCCAGCTTACCGACCAAGGTATCCCATCTGCACTAGTCCCATCTGCCCGCATTTGGCCCATATCCCTCTAAACATCCCCTATCCATGTACCTGTCCAAATGTCGTTTAAATGGTTTATGCCTCAACTAAATTATCTTATGGCTCATTTCACATACATGCCAAAATCCCCAAACTATTTCAATGAATGCCTTAACTTGAGTTGGTAAGCTACTAATTCATGCAGTTTGCTAATTGTATGTTTATATTTGGGACAGGAAGAGGAGTGTGCTGGGGTGGGAGGAGGAGTCGGGCAGATTCCCCAAAGAGCTGAGACAGATTAAATCTGAGAGGTGGAGGTTGTGGATGGATTGGAGCAGGAGCAGAAAGACAGAGGGGTGTAAAATGAGGGTAGAAGCAACAGGTAGCAAGGTGAAAAGTAAAAGTGGCAGGCAGACAAATCCAGGGCAAAAATCAAAAAGGGCCACTTTTCAACATAATTGTATAAGGGGTAAGAGAGTTGTAAAAACAAGCCTGAAGGCTTTGTGTCTCAATGCAAGGAGTATACGTAATAAGGTGGATGAATTAAATGTGGAGATAGTTATTAATGATTATGATATAGTTGGGATTACGGAGACATGGCTCCAGGGTGACCAAGGCTGGGAGCTCAACATCCAGGGATATTCTATATTCAGGCGGGATAGACAGAAAGGAAAAGGAGGTGGGGTAGCGTTACTGGTTAGAGAGGAGATTAAAGCAGTGGAAAGGAAGGACATTAGCTTGGAGGAAGTGGAATCGATATGGGTAGAGCTACGAAACACTAAGAGGCAGAAAACGCTAGTGGGAGTTGTGTACAGGCCACCTAACAGCAGTAGGGAGGTTGGGGATGGCATCAAGCAGGAAATTAGAAATGCATGCACTAAAGGTGCAGCAGTTATAATGGGTGACTTCAATCTACATATAGATTGGGTGAACCAAACTGGCAGGGGTGCTGAGGAAGAGGATTTCTTGGAATGTTTGAGAGATGGTTTTCTAAACCAAAGGGCGGCACGGTAGCGCAGCGGTAGAGTTGCTGCTTTACAGCGAATGCAGCGCCGGAGACTCAGGTTCGATCCTGACTACGGGTGCTGTACTGTAAGGAGTTTGTACGTTCTCCCCGTGACCTGCGTGGGTTTTTCCGAGATCTTCGGTTTCCTCCCACACTCCAAAGACGTACAGGTATGTAGGTTAATTGGCTGGGTAAATGTAAAAATTGTCCCTAGTGGGTGTAGGATAGTGTTAATGTACGGGGATCGCTGGGCGGCACGGACTTGGAGGGCCGAAAAGGCCTGTTTCCGGCTGTATATATATGATATGAACATGTCGAGGAACCAACGAGAGAACAGGCCATTCTAGACTGGTTATTGAGTAATGAGGAAGGGTTAGTTAGCAGTCTTGTTGTGCAAGGCCCCTTGGACAAGAGTGATCATAATATGGTAGAGTTCTTCATTAGGATGGAGAGTGACAAAGTCAATACAGAAACAAGTGTTCTGAACTTAAAGAAAGGTAACTTTGAGGGTATGAGGCGTGAATTGTCCAAGATAGACTGGCGATTGATGCTGAAAGGGTTGGTGGTGGACATGCAATGGAAGGTATTTAAAGGTCGCATGGATGAACTACAACAAGTGTTCATCCCAGTTTGGCAAAAGAACAAACCAGGAAAGGTAGTGCATCCGTGGCTAACAAGGGAAATCAAGGATAGTATTAAAACAAAAGATGAAGCATACAGATTAGCCAGAAAAAGTAGCATACCAGAGGACTGGGAGAAATTCAGAGTCCAGCAGAGGAGGACAAAGGGCTTAATTAGGAAAGGGAAAATAGATTATGAGGGAAAACTGGCAAGGAACATAAAAACTGACTGCAAAAGCTTTTATAGATATGTCAAGAGAAAAAGATTAGTTAAGACAAATGTAGGTCCCTTGCAGTCGGAAACAGGTGAATTGATCATAGGGAACAAGGAGATGGCAGACCAATTGAACAAATACTTTGGTTCTGTCTTCACTAATGAAGACATAAACCGTCTGCCGGAAATAGCGGGGGACCGGGGGTCTAATGAGATGGAGGAACTGAGGGAAATCCAGGTTAGTCGGGAAGTGGTGTTAGGTAAATTAAATGGATTAAAGGCAGATAAATCCCCAGGGCCAGATAGGCTGCATCCCAGAGTGCTTAAGGAAGTAGCCTCAGAAATAGTGGATGCATTAGTGATAATTTTTCAAAACTCTTTAGATTCTGGAGTAGTTCCTGAGGACTGGAGGGTAGCTAATGTAACCCCACTTTTTAAAAAGGGAGGGAGAGAGAAAACAGGGAAGTATAGACCAGTTAGACTAACATCGGTAGTGGGGAAAATGCTAGAGTCAGTTATTAAAGATGTGATAGCATCACATTTAGAAAGTGGTGAAATCATCGGACAAAGTCAGCATGGATTTACCAAAGGCAAATCATGTCTGATGAATCTTATAGAATTTTTCGAGGAAGTAACTAGTAGAGTGGATAAGGGAGAACCAGTCGATGTGTTATATCTGGACTTTCAGAAGGCCTTCGACAAGGTCCCACATAGGAGATTGGTGTACAAACTTAAAGCACACGGTATTGAGGGTTCAGTGTTGAGGTGGATAGAAAATTGGTTGGCGGACAGGAAGCAAAGAGTAGGAATAAACGGGTCCTTTTCGGAATGGTAGGCAGTGACTAGTGGGGTACCGCAAGGCTCAGTGCTGGGACCCCAGTTATTTACAGTGTATATTAATGATTTGGACGGGGGAATTGAATGCAACATCTCTAAGTTTGCGGATGACACGAAGCTGGGTGGCAGTGTTAGCTGTGAGGAGGATGCTAGGAGGCTGCAGAGTGACTTGGATAGATTAGGCGAGTGGGCAAATGCATGGCAGATGCAATATAATGTGGATAAATGTGAGGTTATCCACTTTGGCGGCAAGAACAGGAAAGCAGAGTATTACCTGAATGGTGACCGATTGGGAGAAGGGGAGATGCAACGTGACCTGGGTGTCATGGTGCACCAGTCATTGAAAGCAAGCATGCAGGTGCAGCAGGCAGTGAAGAAAGCGAATGGTATGTTGGCATTCATAGCAAGAGCATTTGAGTTTAGGAGCAGGGAGGTTCTGCTGCAGTTGTACAGGGCCTTGGTGAGACCGCACCTGGAGTATTGTGTGCAGTTTTGGTCTCCTAACCTGAGGAAAGACATTCTTGCCTTAGAGGGAGTACAGAGAAGGTTCACCAGATTGATCCCTGGGATGGCGGGACTTTCATATGAGGAAAGACTGGATAGACTGGGCTTGTACTCGCTGGAATTTAGAAGACTGAGGGGGGATCTTATAGAAACATATAAAATTCTTAAGGGGTTGGAGAGGTTAGATGCGGGAAGATTGTTCCCGATGTTGGGGGAGTCCAGAACCAGGGGTCACAGCTTAAGGATAAGGGGGAAGTCTTTTAGGACCGAGATGAGAAAACATTTCTTCACACAGAGAGTGGTGAGTCTGTGGAATTCTCTGCCACAGAAGGTAGTTGAGGCCAGTTCATTGGCTATATTTAAGAGGGAGTTAGATGTGGCCCTTTTTGCTAAAGGGATCAGGGGGTATGGAGAGAAGGCAGGTACAGGCTACTGAGCTGGATGATCAGCCATGATCATATTGAATGGCGGTGCAGGCTCGAAGGGCCGAATGGCCTACTCCTGCACCTATTTTCTATGTTTCTATGTTTCTATGATTGGAGTGGAAGGAGGAAAGGCAAATAATTTTCTTTCCAAATTATTCAGAGATACAAGGTCATGGAGCCATACATCATGAAATTAAGTCCCCTGATTTACCCAATCCACAATGAGCATCAATCATTCATTTAGAATTCATTAGAAAGAAAATGGCAGACAATTGTGGACGTAGCCCAGGCCATCATGCAAACCAATCTCCCTTCCATTGACTCTATCCACATTTCACGCTGCCTCGGCAAAGCCATCAGCATAATCAAGGACGAGTCTCACCCTGGTCACTCCCTCTTCTCCCTTCTCCCATCAGGCAAGAGGCACAGAAATGGAATACACATACATCCAGATTCAGAGACAGTTTCTTCCCAGCTGTTTTCAGGCAACTGACCCATCCTGGCCTCCCATCCACCTCATGGAGACCTTTGAACTAAATTTAATCGGACTTTATTTTGCACTAAAGGTTGTACCCTTTATATGTACATTGTAGATGGCTCGATTGTAATAACGTAGTCTTTTCTTTGATTGGATAGCATGCAACAAAATACTTTTCACTGTATTTCAGTACACATCACAATAATAAGCTAAACTAAACACTGATCATCCATTAATCCCTTTAAAAAAAAATGTTCCCCACATTCTTTGGGATGTGAGAAAGCTCTGATTTTTTTTTTCTTCAATACATTTCATACGTATATCACTTCTTTATTCATGGGGACACTGATGATAGATTTGTAGAAAAGAACTGCAGATGCTGGTTTAAGTCGAAGGTAGACACAAAATGCTGGAGTAACTCAGCGGGACAGGCAGCATCTCTGGAGAGAAGGAATGGGTGACGTTTCGGATTGAGACCCTTCTTCAGACATTTTGTGTCTATTGAGGGCAATATGTTAGTGAAGAACAGCAAAATAAGCTTTCTACTTCTGTCTTATTAGTTCATTGTTGAGTTTTCCTTTTCAGGTGCAGAGTGTATAGTTGGTTATGCAGCAAAACCTTTCCGGGCTGTATGCACCAACTCAAAGAAATAAACAACATTGATCTACTTTCCATTTCAGTCACGGATTTGAAATGAAAACCAGGTCTACATGATGAAATACAAAATCCAGTTTTAAATACAGTATTTAAAAAATATATATAATTGATATCATAAACACAAATTATACTCTCAATTTAGTTGTTATCCTTTGAGAGATGTTCCTCACCTTCTCCACGTCCCCCGTTCTAAGAATCTGAATTAGCTCTGCCAACGTACATGAGTTTGCTTCAAGCAGTGGTATAAGACGCCCTTCTTTTACAGCCTCTGATAGTTTAGGGTAACCACAGGCACATTCAGAAGCCAGCTCTATTGGAAAGCACATAGAAAATACATTGATGTATTAGAGTATTTGTCAGGTTAAAATGCCATTTTCTTTCAAAATTTGGTGTCAAGATTTCCACTTTCTTTCGATTGGTTAATTTAGAATGAATATCAATGAAATGTTGTTATATATTGTTGATATATTGTAGTTAAATTAAATTTAGTTCATTTGGAATTAAATCTATAGACCCAGTTGATATAAAGGAAAGAAGATTAGATCTAGTTGTTGGTTTTCTGGGATCTCACATCACATTCAGTCAGGAAGGTTATGCAAGATACAGTATTCCAGTAGACATTATGCAGGAATGAGACCAGTGGGAGTGCAGGAGACAGCTGTCAAAAACCTGCAACTTGCAGGGCAGTAACAGGGTTAAAAGGTAACACAGAGATCTGTGAAAAGTTTAAAAGCTGTCCTTATCAATTTTGCCTGTTTGCGCCTCAACTGAAAATCCCAGCGGGCAGATTAAAAATAAAACAGAGGTTCAGATCTCACTTCCAAATTTAACCAAATATATTCCGTAAAATTAGCCACATTGAGTAAATTGCAACACAATAATGGGAACGTATGGCTGATTTGTGCCCTCTAGGTTATCAGGTACTTTATGAAATTCACTCTGAAGAATTCAAACATCTAATGCATATAAAAAAATATATATATTTGTTCTGAAAAAGACACGTCTGACTGGAAAATTCAACTTCTAAAAGATGGGCACCCAACCTGTGAGGAAA
The DNA here is from genome assembly GCF_053455715.1 of Rhinoraja longicauda. Taxonomy (NCBI): domain Eukaryota; kingdom Metazoa; phylum Chordata; class Chondrichthyes; order Rajiformes; family Arhynchobatidae; genus Rhinoraja; species Rhinoraja longicauda. The sequence goes on from NC_135953.1 coordinate 108,553,728, forward strand.
TGAGTGAAACTGTGGTGTTCAGATCATGCACCGGATAACTCATTGGATCACACAGTTTAATGAGTGTATGTGTGACCGCAGTGAGCAAAAGATCTAAGAAAAATGAATGGCCCAAGGAAATATATAATGCAGACTCAAAGCCAACAACACTGATGTAAAAGAGAAATTATGGACACCTTAGAGGATTTGTTGCTGCAATCTACACTCCTTTCTGCTTTCCCAGAAGAGAAGCATTGGGTTTAGCCATTTAACGTTGAAAATCTCAAATGCACAGAAGTAATAACCAAATTACAATATTTGCATCACATCTGGAATATATTCCTCTCTCTGTCATACACCAATTATTTTACCAATCAATATACAGTATGTATACTAGATCATGGAGAATATGTTCCTTTGTGCTGGTTGGTGATCCATTTTAGTTCGCAGCAGCTTGTGAAAAATCTAAGGCTTCCAAGTATCTAGCTAGAAATTAACTTGTTGGTCATTTGCCATTTCAGCTTTATTTGGCTTGCCTTATCGTTCATATTAAGTTTGGGTTTCTTTTACGCTGATTTAAATTGAAATGCATTGTGGCCCACTGCACATCTATATTCTCATCTATTGCCCTTCATTATGATCAATATGCAGCTTTTGCTCTATACACACTTACGGGGAATTACTTCAAAAGCCCAGCGTGTCATTTCAGGCCATTCACCATTTCTCCGATTATCGCTCAGACTTTGATTTCTTTCATGAAAGGAAGGTAAGGCGGCATACAGAAGAATAAACAAATCGTTGATCTGAGCAAACTGAAGGTACTCATCAAAGTAATATGTTCACTAGATAGTAAAAGATGAACGAAAATCAAACGGTAGAATCTAGGTCTTTGGTAAAGTATATCGTTATCGGGTGTAATTTTTGACAAAGAAAAATTACTATATATTTAATATTTCTGCAATTCCAAACAGGAATGCTGAATTACAAAAAAATGTAAAGCATTCATCAGAAATAAATATTCGAACTGATTTATGAGGTATGATTTGTGAAGTAAGGAAGCAAGAAACTGATTGTGAATGATCAGCCATGATCACATTGAATGGTGGTGCTGGCTCGAAGGGCCGAATGGCCTACTCCTGCACCTATTGTCTATTGTCTATTGAATACATAATTCAGTTATCTGAACAAATCTGAAAACTCTTGCACCAAAAACTGACAAGATCGGACATGGTTTTGCTGATGTCATCTACATCAACTAAAACAAATTCTTATTGAGTAGTTATCTTTGTCAACAAATGAGTTACTGAGTAAAGGTGTAGAGAGGTTAACTGCAAGCTTTCAAAATGCAATGTCTCACTTGCAAGAATCATGGCCTCTTGAACACACTGTCCAATGGAGGGAGTTTGAGTGTTCTTGTTCCGAGCTGAATCAAACACAGCTGTCCACTTCTGCTGCATTAACTCTTCTCGAAATAAGATGTCTCCGTTCTGTTGGGAACCAAAATGTTCGAGTTGACAAATGCATTTTCTCAGAGGTATAAACTGCATCAATTAAAGCAAATCAAATACTCTGCTCACCTAATTGACTCAAATAAATAAAACTCACTCAAATGACCAAGAAAATTAGCAATCAGGAACAAAGGCTGCACAAAAACAAAACCTAGGCGGTCATTCAATCTTTTTCCAAGAGTCTGCCAGTTTCAATGGCCATCCAACAACCTATCACTCAGTTAAAACTGGCTGGAACCAACTTTAGAAATTTCTCAAGTTATGAATATTTGATTTAGAAGTTTTCAATGGTGACATTGACTTTTTAGTATGCATAACAATAATCTACCACGTTATTTTTTTGCTACAGCAAAGAGCACACGTTGGTCTTCTGAAAAATTCCTCCTTTAGTCCTTAGTAATCGACGTCAATGACAATACCAGCAATTATTGCCCTTCCCCAGTTGTCCTTGAGAATATGGTGGTGGATTACTGTCTAACCTTTTGAACCACAGTTTCATGCTCAGGGGAGCCAATATCAGTGACAGAATTAATTCTAAATACACAAAAGACTGCAGGCACTTGAAGCTTGAGCAAAAGCCAAAGTCCTGGAGGAACACCACTGGTCAGGCAGCATCTGTGGAGTGAAATGTACAGATGACGTTTTGGGTCGGGACCCTTCTTCAGACTGATGGAGTTGGGCTACTCTCCAGCTTTCACCTCCCTACTTCCTCAGAGGGGAATTTAATATTCTGACTATATTCTGAATATTCGGAGTGTGGTGTGTAAAACATCACAAAAAAAGGTAACGCAATTGACATGATCTTTGATCGTGGGGCTTGGGTCGGCCCGCCGCGGACATTTCACCGTCCGGCGCGGCCTGAAATAGGCCGCGGGATTTTTCTCTGCTCGGCGGGGGCTTCAATGTCGGGAGCCACGGCCGCCCCGACATGCAGCGGCAGCGTGTTCGCCTGCCCTGGATCGCGGGGCTTGGGTCGGCCCGATGCGGACCTTTCACCGTCCGGCGCGGCCTGCAACCACAACAGCCTGACCGCGGGAGAAGACGGCAGTGGAAGGGAAAAGACATTCTGGCCTTCCATCACAGTGAGGAGGGGACTGGAGGAGACTCACTGTGATGGATGTTTCTTTTTTTTGTGTGTTGGTTAGGGTTGTGTAATTTGCTTATTTTATTGCTTTTATTGTTGGACTGTGGGTGACTAAATTTCGTCCAAAAAACTTGTTTTTTGGATGACAAATAAAGATATCTTGAATCTTGAATCTCTTGAGCAAAACAATATTACAGTAATCTGCCAGATTATCATAAAACCTCTGATTCATTTATATCCCATTACGGGGGAAATCTGTGATCATAACCTAATCTGGCCTAAATGTAACTGTGACCATGACAACATGGTCTTAACTGTCTTTGAATAGTTTAGCAGGCTGCTCAGTTGAAGGAACCACAAGTAATAATACAAGTAATAATTACACTGGATTAACCCCAAGACTCTCTGCCAACCACTGCCCCACCCTGAGTTTTGATCTCAGGTTAGGACTCAAAGACACAACTGGACCTGTTAATCATGTAAAAAGCATGTCACTGATATATGATTTGCCAACAAATTAGTCAAGCAACAGTCAGGCTTAGCCATTCACACAGAATCATATATTCCAGCCAAACCCACTTATTTTTTTGGAGTAGCCTGTCTCACCACAGCATAGTTCCAGCAGAGAATATGGTATGGAGTCTTAGTCCTTGAATAGTGTGCCCTTTGGCACACTGTTCAAAGAACAGGTCTCTGTACCATTGAGACAAATATGAGCAAGGAAACCTCTTACTGGTGACCTTACCATCTCCTACCCATTCTCAGCCGACCAATCAGTACTTTCCCAAGGTGAATGTTCCTTGGTTGAAGCATTGAAATATCCTAAATGGGGGACAGGATCATAAATAATGCTTGGAAGCATCACCAATCACTGAGGTGGATGAGTGCTTATGGATAAGGCTATCAGCAAGGCATTGCGGGAGCAGTACCTGGTAATAAGATGCCAGCCTATTTAGTGTAGGAGATTAAATTCTATGTGTGCTAAGCATCAGCGTGACTAATAGAAGATACCATCCTCAAAAAGACAAAGCTGAAGCATCAGCACAGTGAGGCAGCTGGTATAAGCCGTTGCCTCACAGTACCAGAGACCCGGGTTCGATCCAGACTTTGAATGTTGTCTGTGTGGATTCTGTGCGTTCTCCCTGGGACCATGTGGGTTTCCTCCAGGTGCTCTGGTTTCCTTCCACATTCCAAACATTTGCGGGATCATAGGTTAATTGGGCTCTGTACACTGCTCCCAGTGTGTGGGGAGTGGATGAAAAAGTGGGATAACATAGAAATACTGTGAACAGGTTATCCATTGTCAACATGGACTTGGTGGGCCAAAGGGCCCATTTCATGCTCTATCACTAAACTAAATTAAACATTCACAACTATCTTTAGCCTCAAATTCCATGTAAATTATCTGCCTTGGCTTCCTCTGTAGACTAGCACTTTGACCAATATCAGTTAAGGTCAATCTGATTAAACTTTCATTGTTATCAAAGAATGACTGAGGGTGTTGGATACAAGGCAGTGACCACAGACAACATCTCAGACATAGTTCCTTCATGCAGCGTGATTTGATATTAGTCATACCTCTCTGCAAAATACCAGCAGGCCCACAACAATACAATTGTGGATCAGGTGGAAAGTTAACAAGGTATGTCTATCCACAAAAGGGAAAGCAAATTTAACCCTTTGATGGAAAGTGTTGGTTAATATTTCTCCTTTAATAGATGCTGTCTGACCTGATAAATTTCCGATCCAGCACTTACTACTTTTGTTTTCAGATTTCCAGCATCTGCAGTACTTTGATTTTCTTACACTCAGTTCCATACTTCACTTTAGCTTAGGTCCAACATGCACAGTGAGCTAAGGAGGCATGAACACAGAACTCGCCCATGCCTAGAATGAGGGAAGCCTTACAAAGAGTGGCACAGTGGCGCAGCGGTAGAGTTGCTGCCTTACAGTGCCAGAGACCCGAGTTTGATCTGTCTACGGGTGCTGTCTGTATGAAGATTTTATGTTCTCCCTGTGTCCGCATGGGTTTTTCACCAGGTGCTCCGATTTCCTCCCACATTCCACAGTTTAAGAATAAGGGCCATTTAGAACAGAGATGAGGAAAAACTTTTTTAGTCAGAGTTGTGAATCTGTGGAATTCTCTGCCTCAGAGGGCAGTGGAGGCCAATTCTCTGAATACATTCAAGAGAGAGCTAGATAGAGCTCTTAAGGATAGCGGAGTCAGGGGGTAAGGGGAGAAAGCAGGAATGGGGTACTGATTGAGAATGATCAGCCATGATCACATTGAATGGCGGTGCTGGCTCGAAGGGCTGAATGGCCTACTCCTGCACCTATTGTCTATTGTCTATCGTCTAATCCAATAATGTGCAGGTGTGTTGATTAATTGCCTTCTGCAAAATGACCTCTAATGTGTAGGATGCAAAACTGCGATAACATAGAACTAGTGTACAGATGGTTGATGGTCGACGTGGACTCGATGGGCCAAAGGGTCTGTTTCCATGCTGTACCTCTACACTAAACTAAACTAAAGTCATGACAAATCAGAGGGGAGGTTTGCCACGTTGCAGAAATGGACATTCAGTCACTAACAGCATTTAAAACACAAAATGATTATACATCACGTGTCTGAATTGTTTAAACACGTCAAATGCTTTCTTAAAACTAGAAAGTGCATTGACTGGGTTCAAAGTCGTTTCACCTGGAGCTGAGATCGTAAGTGGGTCAAAGAGTTTTTTAGGTCTCTGTATCTGCTTGGTGAGCTCTCATCCTCCTAAGGGTGGAAAGAAACAGAACGTCAAATTAACTGACAATTGAATGTTTCACTCATAATGATTTGCCTAACACAATTGAGTCATTAATCTTCTCACTTTCTTTCCCCCACCCCTGCAATCAGTCAGAAGGAGGGGTCCCAACTGGAAAAGTCGCCTATCCATGTTGCCTGACCTGCTGAGATACTCCAACATTTGGGTCTTTGCCCGGAGTCATTTTGATGTTTTAATCTAGTTCAGAGATACAGCACAGAAACAGGCCCTTCGGTACAGAGTCCATACCAATGATCGGTCCCTGTATGCTAGCACTATCCTCCAAACTCCTATCTACAGAAGTTCTCTGACGATTCTGCCATCGTCGGCCGCATCACAGGCGACAATAACAGGGCGTACAGAGAACTGATCAAGGAGTTTGTGGACTGGTGCCAGCGGAACCGCCTCCAGATCAACGCGGGGAAAACCAGGGAGATGGTGGTAGATTTCCGCAGGCACAGCCAGGTCCCCCCGACACCGGTGAACATCCAAGGAATGGACATCGGGAGGGTGGATTCTTATAAGTACCTGGGTGTCTACCTCAATAATAAATTGGACTGGACCGAAAACACCCTTGCGCTATACAGAAAGGGCCAGAGCAGACTTTATCTGCTAAGGAGACTCAGGTCCTTTGGAGTGCAGGGGGCACTCCTAAGGACCTTCTACAACACGGTGGTTGCATCAGCCATTTTCTATGGAGCAGCAGCATCTCAGCGGTGGAAGGGAAGAGACTCGACAAGCTGGTCAGGAAGGCCAGCTCTGTCCTGGGTTGCCCCCTCGACTCAGTGCAGGTGGTGGGAGAGAGGAGGATGATGGCAAAGTTAATATCGCTGCTGGACAACGACTCCCACCCCATGCAGGACACTGTAACTGCATTGAGTAGCTCCTTCAGTGACAGACTCCTTCACCCCAAGTGCTTGAAGGAGAGATATAGGAGGTCCTTCCTTCCCGCTGCTGTGAGACGGCACAACCAGCACTGCTCCCAGCAGATGAGTCAACGCTAACAGTTAAGAATACACAGAAAACTGATGACAATTTATCCTTGTCTTTACTTTTATTTATAATGAATGATCTCTTGCTATCCACTTTGCTGCTGTAACACTGTAAATTTCCCCGGTGTGGGACGAATAAAGGAATATATTTTTATTATTATTACCAGGGAAAATTTACAAATTTTACTGAAGCCAATAAACCTAAAAACCTGTACCTCTTTGAAGCGTTAAAGGAAACTGGAGCACCCAGGGAGAACGTACAAACTCCATACACACAGCACCCTTGGTCAGGATCTAACCTGGGACTCTGGCGCTGTCAGGCAGCAACTCTATGGCTGTGCCACCCTGTTGCCCAAAGTTTTAATTGTTTTGGGTCTAATCTATTCAAAGTTTTTAGTTAGATATATTCTGGAGGAGACATTTACAAGGCATTATATTAGTGGTAAATACTGATAACTCAGCAAAACTCATTTAATATAACTCTGTTTTTCAGAATGCCACACAATGTTCGAACATAGAACAGTACAGAACAGGTACAGGCCCTTTGGCCTCCAAAGACGTACAGGTATGTAGGTTAATTGACTGGGTATATGTAAAAATTGTCCCTAGTGTGTGTAGGATAGTGTTAGTGTGCGGGGATCACTGGGCGGTGCGGACTTGGTGGGCCGAAAAGGCCTGTTTCCGCGCTGTATCTGAAATATGAAAATATGAAAAAATGTCTGTGCTGAATGCAAAAACAGTCTCTGATTGTAATTATTTTAATTACATGAGAGAGAAAGATACAATGTGAATTAAATTGCTCTGTTTATTAATAGTGTGACACTAAGTTGCTTTTAGTAGATACCGTGAAAACTCATTGGATACAATCTTCCCAAGGGTCTGCCACTTGCATCTAGCACTGCTCCATGTGTGGGAGCTGATATATCCGAGGAACAGTTGAGATTCTTTCTCCCCAAAGATTTTAAGCTGCATGTTATTAAACTCATGCTAAGCAAGTGTTTGAATGTTTACCATTTGTTGAAACACTGCGTTGCAAAGGCTGCTCAGGTGTTTATACTTTGAAGATGCCTGAAGTGGAGAAAAAATAATTATTTCAATAATTGTTACTAAAACAGAGACGGCTGTGCTTTCTCACACAGCTCCCTGCGAGAAAATGCTTTACACTTACAAAGCTAATTTTATACATGTATAAAATTATGTATATATAATTATACTGGTGTTACTGACTTAAATCAGCAGGACATGAAAGCTTGTTACTGAAATCCGCAACAACCACTCAATGTCGCTCATCTCTCAGGTTTAACAACAGCCTAATGATCCAACGGGATCCCACTACTGGCCACATCGTCCCACCTCCACCCCTTTCTGCTTTCCGCAGAGACTGTTCCTTCCGCAACTCCCTGGTCAACTCGTCCCTTCCCACCCAAACCACACCCTCCCTAGGTACTTTCCCCTGCAACACCTGTCCCTTTACCTCCCCCCTCGACTCCATCCAAGGACCCCAACAGTCTTTCCAGGTGAGGCAGAGGTTCACTTGCACCTCCTCCAACCTCATCTACTGTCTCCGCTGTTCCAGGTGTCAACTCCTGTACATCGGCAAGACCAAGCGCAGGCTCGGCGATCGTTTCACTAAACACCTCCACTCAGTCCGCCTTAACCTACCTGATCTCCCGGTTGCTCAGCACTTTAACTCCCTCTCCCATTCCCAATCTGACCTTTCTGCCCCGGGCCTCCTCCATTGTCAGAGTGAGGCCCAGCGCAAATTGGAGGAACAGCACCTCATATTTCGCTTGGGTTGCTTACACCACAGCGGTATGAACATTGACTTCTCTAACTTCAAATAGCCCTTGCTTTCCCTCTCTCTCCATCCCCTCCCCTTCCCAGTTCTCCCACCAATCTTACTGTCTCTGGACTAATCCTATCTTTGTCCCGCCCACTCCCCTGACATCAGTCTGAAGAAGGGTCTGCCTGGCCCGCTGTTAATCCAGCATTTTGTGTCTACCTTTGATTTAAACCAGTTCTTTCCTACACAGCCTGATGAATTCTGTGCCTAACTGGTGACAAGTTTGGACGAGCACAAACAATGAGAGTCTGCTATATCCCTTACTTGCTGTAGTCATTCAAGTCACATTTATTTTCAAATGCATAAGTACAGTTGGTTTTAAGGAATGTCTTAAAGGAGGAAAGAGAGGCAGAGTGATTTACTGAGGAAAGGATTTCATTGCTGAAGCGTTGACTGTTCATATTGGAGAGTTTTAAGCAGAGTAAGTGTAAGAGTTTGAGGAATACAGTATCTTGGAAGATTCTAGACAAGCCAAAGGCAAGATGTAAAAAAAAGAACTGCAGAAGCTTGTCTATACCAAAGAAAGACACAAAGTGCTGGAGTAACTTAGGGGTCAGGCAGCAACTCTGGAGAAAACAGATGGGTGACGTTTCATGTCGGGACCCTTCTTCAGACTGGAGCAAAAAGATAGGTGACGTTTCGTGTCGGGACCCTTCTTCAGACAGAGAGTCGGAGAGAGACTGAGTCTGAAGAAGGGTCCTGACCTGACACGTCACCCATACCTTTTCTCTAGAGAAGCTGCTTGACCCGCTGAGTTACTCCAGCACTTTGTGTCTATCACAAGTCAAAGCCAAGTCAGGTTTACTGTTGTGTGCACAAGTAACTGGTTCATGGCTAACACCATGAAAGGGACGGTGAATAGGCCACAGCTCGGAACTGGCAGCACCTACTCCACAGGTTGCCAGACAACACGGGCACAAATGTCTCTCATATCACATCTTGTTGGGATGTGAGGGAAGCTGTTTACACTCTCTTTGTTCTGCTGCTCTGCAGCAAGTTCAATGGCCAGCAATCACCATTGAGCCTATTGTGCAGGAGTAGTTTCTGGGCTGGGGAGTGATGGACAGTAAAATGAAAAAGAAGGGGTTTCAGCAGTATTGGTTTCAGCAATAAAGTTACCACTATTAGAGCTACAACCTCACGGCAACAACGACCCAATCCGATCCAGACTTCGGGTGCTGTCAGTGTGGAGTTTGCACGTTCTCTCTGTGACTGTATGGGTTTCCTCAGGGTGCTCTGGTTTCCTACTACAGCGTAAGATGTGCAGGTTGGAAGTTTAATTGCCCAGTGTAAATTGCCCCAAGTGTGCATGTGATTGGGAGAGACTGGGACAGTTGATGTGAATGTGGGGAGAACAAGATCGGGATTAATGCAGGATTATTGGAAATGGTTGGTTGATGGTTGGCACACACTCAATGGGGCAAAGGACATTCTTCTGTGCTGTATGACTCCATGATTCTCTGTGAGGAATTTCCAACATGATCGAATGGTCTGTTTGTATATGGAGCAGTCATTGGAATATCTGAGGACATAGGTTCAAGGTGAAGGGGAAAAGATTTAATAGGAATCTGAGCGGTAGCTTTTTCACAAACAGGTGGTGGGTGTTTGGCACAAGCTGACAGAGGAGGTAGAACTGAGATGAGGAAAAACTTTTTCAGTCAGAGAGTTGTGAATCTGTGGAATTCTCTGCCTCAGAAGGCAGTGGAGGCCAATTTTCTGAATGCATTCAAGAGCGAGCTGGATAGAGCTCTTAAGGATAGTGGAGTCAGGGGGTATGGGGAGAAGGCAGGAACGGGGTACTGATTGAGAATGATCAGCCATGATCACATTGAATGGCGGTGCTGGCTCGAAGGGCCGAATGGCCTCCTCCTGCACCTATTGTCTATTGTCTATTGTAGTTGAGACAGGGACTATCCCAACATTTAAGAAACAGCCAGATAGGTACATGGATCGGACAGGTTTGGAGGGATATGGACCAAACACGAGCAGGTGGGACTAGTGTAGCTGGGACATGTTGGCCATTGTGGGCATGTTGGGCTGAAGGGCCTGTTTCCACACTGTATCACACTATGACTATAACAATATCTGGAAATGGCTAGCATTCACCATACTGGCTTGAATACACCATTGAGGCCCACATCTCAAAATTAAATTGCCTTGCTTCTTAACCCAGTTTACCAGCAGCAGCCACTGCACACGGTGCATGGGAAAATCGTTACTGTGGGAATGCCAGGAGAGTACAGCAGTTTATCAGGTTCCCAGCATGTAACATAATAATGGGAAGGGCTGGGGACCGCACCAGGTTCCTGGCACAGCAATGGCGGACAGAGTGGATGTTGCTTTTATAGGAAATCTTACCCATCACTCTGTGGTCAAAAATCACTATTATATATCAGAGTTCTGTGTGGAAGCATTATAGATACCAGTTCCATTACACAAGAGTGCAAAGGTTTTACATTCAATCTCTAAAAAAAGACACTCTAGGTCTTCAGTTGATAAAGAGGATGATTCAGAATTGGAAGAAATCAAGGATGCAGGTTAAATATGAAGGACTACACCTTAACCCTCACATTATCGAGGGAAGGCAGAAAGTCTTTAATCAATGACAAGCAAAGGATTTTCCTCGGTAGCCCAATTTATCACTTATCTCACTGTTAACATCATGCAGGATGATCAACTTGAGGTCATTAGACTGCCTGGATTATCTGATGCCTTAAAAATTGTGCTGTGGTCAATAGTAATCCCTCGGTAAACAGCATTTAAACAGATTATTAATATCAGATTATCAGTTGTAGGATAAGATGCCACATTTCCAACTTAGCAGTGCTTTCATTTCATGTGCCCTTGATAAATAAGATTGACAAGCCCTACATAAATATATTTTATTTCTTTCATACTGGTGAATAGGAGATATTAAAGCCATTCTTCACTATGGCAGTTTAAACTTCTTCCTGCCTTGTATTCTACATATAATTACAGTATTTAGTTGATCCAAACCACAATCCTTCCCATGTCTCCCTTATATTGTAGAACTGGATAGATCAACTTGCGGACCACATTAAATCCAATTAAACTCAAATAATTTATTACTTAATGTGAAAGCAGCCCCCAACAAGGAAAAGGCTCTTCAGCTCAGACCAGACCACACCTGGTTGAAGGAGCAGAGTACTGCACTGGTGATACTCCTTCATGTGATTAATCATTCTAACAGGGTACAAAAGGATTTTTTTCTATATTGAGAGCGCATTCCCCAAACATACGCCAGTCTGACGAAGAGTCTCGACCCGAAATGCCACCTATCCGTGTCCTCCAAAGATACCGCTTGACTTGCTGAGTTACTCCAGCACTTTGTGTCCCAAACGTATAATTGCTATCATTATTAAATCAACATCAACAGGAGAAGATGCTACGAAGATAAAAAAAACAAAATGTGGGTTTGTATTAAAAACAGAAAAATCTGGAACAACTCAGCAGGTCGGGATTTGTACAGGAACTGTACAGGACTGGAGCTTAGCAGATGAATGCATAAACAAATCATTCCAAAACTAACTAAACATTAAAGGATGTTGGATAGTATACTGTAAAGCACCATGGAATATGCAAATCTGCCAATTTGAGCGGCACAATGACGCAGCGGTAGAGTTGCTGCCTTACTGCACCAGAGACCCAGGTTGATCCTAACTACGGGTGCTGTCTGTACAGAGCTTGTACGTTCTGCCTGTGACCACATGGGTTTTCCCCCGGATGCTCCAGTTTCCTCTCACTCTCCAAGAGTGTACACGTTTGCAGGTTAATTGACCTGTAAATTGTCCCTAAATTGTGCAGGATTTTGCTAGTCAATGGGGTGATAGCTGGTTGTCAGGAACTCGTTGGGCCAAAAGGCCTGTTTCCGTTTGTATCTCTAAAATTTAAAGTCTAATGTATAAATAAAATAACATGGTAGGCTTGAAAACATACATTCCAACATTCATTAATGTGCTTTTTAAATTCATATCCTCAATTTCAAATCCACCCATGTCCTCGCCTTCCTTCTTCTAATTTTCTACAGCCCGAGAATCTTCCATGACACCATATTCCATGAACTCTGGCCTCTCACACATACTCTGTTTGAAACTCCACACTATTAGCAGTCAAGCCTTCAATAACCAAAATCCTCTTCTCACTAAATCTCTCCACCTCTCTTTCCTTCTTTAAGTCATTCCTTAAAACCAACAAGCATGTTGATCACCTATCCGAATATCTCCTTTTGTGTCTGAATGACACAAATTATCTGATAGTAGTCCTGTGAAGGTCCTTGGGGTGTTTAATGTCTTAATTGTGCTTTATAATTGCAAATTGCTAGGATTGTTTAATCCCATGAAACCATAACTGCAGATTTTGAAGACTGTTATACCCACAATACAATGTGTATGAACTACAGTACCCAATACCAACCACTGGAGCTAGAGATGCAGACATTCACAAATTAACTTGTCACGGAGAGAAAGAATTGTTAATCATTGGAACCTATTTTTGCTTGGGAATGCAAAGGAGAGTTTTTGCTAGAGAACATGTGGCAAATTACTTGTGCAGATCAAGAGCAAACAAATGGCAACGTGACAATGAGCATTGGTTTCAGCAAAGGGATATATATTCATGTTTTATACTTATCATCAGGATAGGCGTAGAATCCAGACAGCCTAAAAGTTCAACTGTTTTTTTTTGTTTCCCATGTGACATTGGCAACAGGGTAGCAGAGAGGACTGCTTTAAATAGAGCTGTTCTGTTGTTACTCAGATCCATTGCAGTAAAGGTGTTGCTCTTCACATTTAACCAGCATGTTCACTTTAGTCTGGACTCCATGTCTGGCTCATCCAATTAATAAATTTGTTAAAAGGCTGGATAAATAATTCCATTTACATTATTAACTTTACGTAGCTAAACTTGCAATGCTGAGCTCTGTGTTAGACACAGTGGTGCAAAGCAGGCTTACAGCAAAACTGCAGATTCCTTTACCTCATCCTCAACCTCATTTTCAAGTGACTGAAAATTACACTGTCAGAAGAATTTCTAGAGTGAAAAAAGACAGACTAGTTCTCACCTCCAGTATAAAGGCCTCCTCTGGTATTACATCTGAACTGAACTGGAGTTCAGAGTTCTGCTAGAATTTAAAAATAAAATGGCAATATGAAAACTCGGCCTTTTGCAGACAGGCAGAATGATTGAGACAGAGGCAGAGATTTGCATGTGTATTGTAAACCTCGCAATTCAGCTTCCTTACAAAGACAGTCCCTCAAAATGGAAAAAGGAGAGACTGCAGATGGTGGAATCTTGAGCAAAAAACAAAGAGCTGGAGAAACATCAACAGGTCAGGCAGCAACTGTGGAGGAAAATGGACAGATGACATTTCGGGTCATCTGACTGATTGAGAATGACTTGCTTCCAGCTCCAGATCTGTGAGCTCTGTGGTGGCTGAAGAGCTCTCTGTTGAATCGGCAGGACTTGCCATAGGTGGGGCAGGCAGTGTTTGACAGATGGGTGGGAGATTGCTACGGGTGTTCAGTACTCCTTTACTGCTCACATAGGACTTTTGCATGTTCCCACCATGTGTGGTCAAGGTACTTGGTTCTGTCTTGAATGCTCCTTTTCCAGTCATGGGCATTGGATTTGCATGTCAACGGGTCAGTCTTTAACCTCTCCCATCTTATAACTCACCACTGCTCCAAGACTTGCTTTTTGTGCGACCCATCTTACCTCATTGATCTGCAGCATAAGTGGGTGCAGGAAAATTACTACAGGGGAATCATCATGGTAAAACAGCAGCAGTGGTAGCTTCATGAAGCTTTCAATGGCCTGTCATTCATTTGTCAATGCATGTTGCTACAATACCTCGTTAAAAATTCCCTTCAAGTTCCAGCCTCATATTTTGATATTAATTATTTTCAAAATTTGTCTATCCTTCCAGTAAATTATTTTGCTGTCCCCTCCTTCTGAGAATTTCTGTCACATTCCAACAACCCTGGCGGTAAAAAGAAACCATGTTGCATTTAAGACGTCTTGGTCTCCAGCTCCTGTTGCCAAGAAGCTCAAATCTACTCAGGGGCGACATAACAGTGCAGCTAGTCACGATGGTGCCCAGGATGGAGGGAAGAGGATAATACATTATTGCCTTCCATCACAGTGCGCTGTGGTGGATGTTTATGTTAATTTTTATGTAGTTGTGTGAGTTGTTGCTTTTTTGATTATGACTGTATGGCAAATCAAATTCCTTGTATGTTCTTACATACTTGACTAATAAATTAATTACAATTACAATTCACAGCTCTAATGATCTAGATTCAATCCTGAGCTCAGGCACTGTCTGTGTGGTATTTGCACCATCTTCCTGTAATCAGGTTTTCTCCCACACGCCAAACACATGCAGGTTGACAGGTTAATTGGCCACTGTAAATTTGTAAATCGCCCTCATGCGTCGAGGTGAGGTGTAATCTGCCATTGGGAGTGGTGTGTTGGGGAGAATTAGAGGGGGCAATTCATTGAGTTGTGGGAATATGAAAGAGTAGGATTAAAAGTAAGCTTGAAAAAATGGAACCATATACACTCCACATTGGAAGCATCTAATTAGACTGTTTCAAGCTGATAGACTTATTTTTCATACAGTGGGATCTAACTAATCCAGGTTACGTTTTACAACTAAATAAACATTTCCATGTGATTTAGAACAATTAAAAATAAGAATTTATCCCGGTTATTTCAAAATTGTATTTACTTAATGCCATTTGAACAAAACAAAATTATTCTAGACTGGGCACTAGAGATACTAGAGGGCATAGCTTTAAGATGAGAGGGGCAACATTTAAAGGAGATGTGCAGGGCAAGGTTTTTATAGAGGGAGGTGAGTGCCTGGAATGCGTTTCTGGGGATGAAGCATATACGCGAGTGGCATTTAAAAGACTTTTGGATAGGCATATAGATATGCAGGGAATAGAAGATCTGTAGGAACAAAGAACTGCAGATGCTGGTTAATACACAAAAGGACAAAGTGTTAGAGTAGCTCAGCGGGTCAGGCATTTCTCAAAAACATGGATCGTGATTTAGGTGATGGCCTTGACATTATGTTCAGCACAGACATTGTGGGCCAAAGGACCTGTTCTTGTGCTGTACGGTTCTAGGTTCCCTGTTGTGTGCGATCACCCAAGCAAACAGTTTGAACCAAGTTGACGAATGAACAAGTTCTGGGATGCTATCAAACAACAGGAGATGAGAAAACATTTCTTCACACAGAGAGTGGTGAGTCTGTGGAATTCTCTGCCACAGAAGGTAGTTGAGGCCAGTTCATTGGCTATATTTAAGAGGGAGTTAGATGTGGCCCTTTTTGCTAAAAGGATCAGGGGGTATGGAGAGAAGGCAGGTACAGGCTACTGAGCTGGATGGTCAGCCATGATCATATTGAATGGCGGTGCAGGCTCGAAGGGCCGAATGGCCTACTCCTGCACCTATTTTCTATGTTTCTATGTTTCTATGAGTACTACAGCAGATAATAATCATTTTACAAAGATGAAAGACAGAGAGAAACATACAAAATTGTGAATTTAACTTTTTGGAGTCAAGGCTTCCCTTTAAAGTAACAGGTCAATTTGAAACATTACAAATAACACCAAAAAAATCCTCACTTGGAGGTATTTCACATTTTGCAGCATTGGTACTTACTGATGAGTTTGTGTTCATTCCACTTTTGTCCTGCACGATATTCTCCAGTTTATCTTCACCTTCCAGCACATTCAGGTTGTTTTCTTGTTCCTGTAAATCATTCAATTCTTTTCTGAGCTTCGCATTCTCTTCCTCCAAATCCTCCATCTGCTCCTGCAGGCTGCTCTCCGATAACTTCAGTTCATGGATCCGCGAGCGGAAATCTTCCAGTTTGTGTGTGAGGAAGCTCTCATTATCTTCAGCACGTTGAAGTCTTTCGAGGAACTGGTCCTTTTCCTGGTTATTTGCCGCTTCTTTTTCCAAAAGGTTCCTCAGGTCAACCTGGAGGATGAGGATTTGCTCTTTAATTTGGTCCGCACCACCCAAAAGGCAACTTTCCATCTTGTTGAGATCTGGATCGTGCTCTGAGAGATCCTTACTCCACCTGGAGTGTGCTTTCTCCAGTTTTGTAAACTTTGCTGTAATTTGTTGTAGCTCAGATTTCAGGACAATACTGATGGCCTTCAGATCAATTTTCTCCATCTCCTGTTTGAAGTGCTGGTTCTGCAAGGACTGTTCACGTTCTCTCAGCTTCACCATTAGCTGCTGCTGCCTTTGTTTGTAGTGCTCAAAGTAGTCGGACTGCTTGTTCATCTCATCCTCCTTCATCCTCAACTGGTTCTGCAAACGCCACACTTTACCCTTTAGAATCTCTTCAGCCCTCTCTTTCTCTGTAAGCTTTAAAAAAGAAGTGCATTATGATTATTGATCGTAGAACTCAGCACCAAACATCTGCGATAAATACCAGTCATACAGCGTAGAAACAGTCCCCTCACCTCAACTTGCCCACCTCGACCATCATGTCCCATCTACACGAGATCCATCTGTTTGCATTGGCCCATATCCCTCTAAATCTGTCCCATCCATGTACTTGTCTAAATGTTTCTTAAACGTTGCGATAGTACCTGCCTCAACTATGAACTACCCCCCTCCAGCAGTTCGTTCCATAAACCCACCACCCTTCGTGTGAAAAGGTTACCCTTTCCCCCCTCACCTAAAACCTATGGCCTCTGGTTCTCGATTTCCTGACTGTGGACAAGAGACTCTGTGTGCTTACCCGATCTATTCCGCTCATGAATTCATATACCTCCATAAGATCTCCCCTCATCATCTGCATTCCAAGGAATAAAATCCTAGCCTGCTCAACCTCTCCCTATAGCACAGGCCCTCAAGTCTTGGCAACATCTCCTTTATCTTCTCTGCTTTCTTTCCAGCTTGACAATATCTTTCATATAATGTGGTGCCCAGAACTGGACACAATACTCTAGATGTGGCCTCACCAATGTCTTATATAACTGCAACATGACCTCCCAACTTCTCTACTCGTTTTTATACACGTATACATATGGCAATGATACTTTTCATGCTATCAAGGTACTTTGCCTGCCCAAGAACCAAGTGATGACCATTCTTTCAATACCTTCATGAACTGATACAACTGTTCCTTGACTCAGCTTGGTTCACTAAGTGAGTCTAACTTACTTATTACAACATAGGAGGAAATGATTTGTTCCAGCAAAACAATCTTATCAGTCCTATTCCCCCTTTCCATTTTTTCAGTAGCCCTGCAACCACCACAAGCTCCACCATTTACCCTTTGATTCATTTGCCACTTACATACATTAATTTGCAGTGGCCATTTAACCTATGAGAATGTATTTGGGATGTGCAAGGAAACCAGAGCATTTATTTAAACTTCCAAAGCCACAGTAAAAAAACTTGCAAATTCTGCATAGACAGCACCCAGGTCAAGATCAAATCTGCTTCAATGCAGCTGGGAGGCAGTAGTCCTGGTTTAGTTATCCTCCCTTTAAGTGAAACACTGCAATTAAAAGTCCCAATATGAAACTTCAACCAGGCCGATGATGCTTCAATTAATAAACTGCTAAAACAAAGATTCATATGCTCAACTTTATGACTTTCTATGCCTTTTAAATTTGTCTCACCTTTTTAACTTTTTGTTTGTTTAACCTGAGTTACTCCACCACTTTGAGTATTGTCTGTAGATCTGCTCACCCCATTACAGGAAAGATGCGGAGGCTTTGAAGAGGATGCAAAAGAGATAAAGACGATGCTGCCTGGATTAGTGGGCATTAGAGGCTGGATAAACTTGAATTGTTTTCTCTGAAATGTTAGAGGGTGAAAATAGATCTGATAGACCTATATAAAATGAGGAGAGGCATAGACAAGGCAGATGGTCAGAACATTTTCCCCCAGGGTCAAAGACTAGAGGGCATAGCTTTATCTTTAAAGGGGCAAGGTTAAAAGAGATGTGCAGGACAAATGTATTTTTACACAAAGAGTGATGGGTGCCTGGGACATGCTGCTCGAGGTAATGGTGGCGACAGATATCATGGAGAGTCTTTCCACTGACTGGATAGCATGCAGCAAAAAGTTTTTCAATGTACCTCGGTACATATGACAATAATTAACCAAACAAATAAATCTACACAAATTCAAAAGTGACGTGAAGAGGCTTTAGGCAGGTACATGGATGTGCAGGAAAAAGAAGGAAATGGATCACATGCAGGCAGAGGAGATTAGTTTAACATGGTATCAGGTTTGGCACAAACATTGTGGGCTGAAGGGTGTATTTCCGTCGTAAGCAGTTTTATCCTATTATTATTGAACTTTGCTTCTGAAGGAACAACCCATGATATTAACAGACCTCAATGTCAGCTGGGCAGTGGGGAGGGGCACATATTTTACTGAGTGTGAGCAAGTGAGGTTTTGTTGAAAAAAATGATTGGGAAAGATGAATCACACCGCTTGCCACGATTATTATGAAAACACAACTTCTGATTTATTAAAGCCATTAAAAGTACTGAGGTTAAAAAGAATGTATGTGCTCATTGTTCCATTTCAACTACCTGGTTACAGGACCTACTGCAGGGAACATGGAGAAACAATAGACTGGAATCTTAAGCAAAGCAAAAACAAAGTGCTGGGGAAATTCAGCAGGTCAGACTGAAAAAGGATCACGACCCAAAATGTCATTTAACCGTTTCCCTCCACAGGTGGTGCCTGGACTGCTGAGTTCCTCCAGCACTTGCCAATTCATGCTCGTTAGACTGAAACTAGATTGAAATTGCTGGACAAGCTATTGAACATGTAATCCAGGCATTAGAACAATTATCCCGAAATACAAGGTCATAATATCATCATGCTTGCACAAACTCAATTAGTTAAGCAAATCTAGAATTTAATTTTTTAAATTCAGTAATGATGACACATTATATTAACAGATAACATCAGATTTTTTTTGACACCCCTTGGAGAATCTTTCCTGGTCTGGCCTGTTTAGGACTCCATGGACTTGTCTTTTAACCACTCAGTCCAAAGGAAATTAAGGGTGACAATAATACTTATCTCATTAATTAATGATATAGACTTTTACTGATTACAATCACATGGAAACATTTTTTTTCCTCTTTTAATTAAAGACATTTTCCTCTCCCTTCAGAGATTGGTGGTGGCAATGATGGGTTGACCAAATAGAGTTACAAAGTTTAGAAGATGGAGCATGATTCTGTGCAAGTTATCCCCCTCTACTGCTGGCATTGAAGAATTCTCACATGGTTCACAGATTGGAGGTACTGTAGCTACTGCAATGCAGAAACATCAAAGCAGTAGTAATACTGAAAGTCAGGATGTACTACCAGCCTTACCTCGTTTCTGAGGCTTCTTTCTGAAATCTGCAGATACCGGAGCCTTCCTGTGAGTTGTGAATCATTGGTTGTCGATAGTTGAGATTTAGAAGTCAACTCATTGAGTTTGTCCAGAAGCTTTTGCTTCGACTGCTCCAGATCTCGAATTCTAAATAGTGAAATAGTAGTACCAAACACCATTGAGTCAAAACAAAATCCAATGCTATGCTAGATATTTATCATTGTATACAGTATGGTGGCTCCCATTGTAACCACTCTCAGCTACTGGACAATTGAACCAATTTCAATTATTCTGGCCTGACAAACATGCCCTGATACTAACATATTTTATGAGTTCATGAGGTGGTACTTCTTTGGCAGGGGACAGCATTCATAATCTTTCCTAATTGCCTTCAAACTGATTGCTTTGCAAGGCCATTTCAGAGCGCATTTAAGAATCAAAAGCACTGGAGACCGTAGAATCACAAAGAGGTCAAACCAGACTACATATGGCATATGTGTAAGAAGGAAACTGCAGATGCTACTTTAAACTGAAGATAGACACAAAAAGCTGGAGTAACTCAGTGGTACAGGCAGCATCTCTGGAGGGAAGGAATGGGTGATGTTTCGGGTTGAGACCCTTCTTCAGAATGGTTACGGATAAGGGAAACGAGAGATATAGATGGTGATGTGGAGAGATAAAGAACAATGAATGAAAGATGCAATCGATGATACGATGATTTATCATGGTTACGATGATAAAGGAAACAGGTCATTGTAAGCTGTTTGTAGGGTGAAAATGTGAAGCTAGTGCGAATTGGGTGAGGAAAGCATAGAGAGAGAGGGAATGCCGGGGCTACCTGAAGTGAGAGAAATCAATATTCATACCACTGGACTGTAACCTGCCCAAGCGAAATATGAGATGCTGTTCTCCAATTCGCATTTAGCCTCACTCTGACAATGGAGGAGACTAAGGACAGAAAGGTCTGTGTGGGAATGGGAAGGAAGATCAGGTTGGTTCAGGCGGGCTGAGCGAAGGTGTTCCGTGAAACGATCGCCAGTCTGCGTTTGGTCTCACCGTTGTATAAGAGTCCACATCTTGAACAACGGATGGAGTAGATGAGGTTGGAGGAGGTGCAAGTGAACCGCTGCCTAACCTGAAAGGACTGTCGGGATCCCTGGACAGAGTCGAGAGAGGAGGTATAGCAACAGGTGTTGCATCTTCTGTGGTTGCAGGGGAAGGTACCTGGGGACTAGGTGGGAAGGGTGGGGAGGGATGAGTTAAACAGGGAGTTGCGGAGGGAACTGTCTCTGCGAAGGGATCCCGTTGGAGGTGGCGGAAATTTCGGAGGATTATGTGTTGTATGCGAAGGCTGATGGGGTGGAAGATAAGGACTAGGACCAAGGAGACACGAGTGAGGGCCTTATCTATGATGGGAGAGGGGATCCCCCGTTCCCTAAAGAATGAGGACATCTCGGATGTTCTCGTATGGAACTCCTCATCTTGGGCGCAGATGTGGTGTAGACGGAGGAATTGGGAGTAGGGGATAGTCTTCACAGGAAGCAGGGAGGGAAGAAGTGTAGTCAAGATAGTTGTGGGAGTCAGTGGGTTTGCAATAGACGTCAGTCAATAGTCTATTTCCTGTGATGGAGACTGAGTTCAAGAAAGGGGAGGGAGGTGTCGGAGATGGACCAAGTAATTTTGAGTGCACGATGAAAATTGTTGGTGATGTTGATGAAGTCCATGAATTCTGCATGGGTGCTGGAGGTAGCACCGATTCAGTGTTAAATGTAATGGTGAAAGAGTTTGGGGATAGGGCCAGTGCCCGCCTGGAACAGGGATTGTTCAATGTACCCTACCAAGAGGCAGGCATAGCTGGTGCCCATGTGGGTGCCCATAGCTACGCCTTGGACTTGGAGGAAGTGGGAGGAGTCAAAGTAGAAGTTGTTAACGGTGAGGACCAGCTCTGCTAGGCGGAGTAGAGTGACTTTGGAAGAAGGGCCCGATCCAAAACGTCACCTATCTATGTTCTCCAATGAGCCTGTTTCCACTCTGTACAACTCTAATTCTTCCACCATTCACCCATCATTAAGTCTAGTAGAACAAAGACTGTACTAGCAAACTTTATGACACTGAGCAACGATGCCTGTTGGGGACTATGACCTCCGATTTACAACTAAAATCTTCACAAACTCTCACCATTCCAGTTTTCAGTTAATTCAATTTTTCTCGCTCTGTTCAACCACCTTATTCTGATGACTAGGAAATCTTTGTCCCATCCAGTGTATTGTGTCTGACAACTTCACAAAGACAAGGAACCTCAAGTGCTGGAAGTACTCAGCAGTTCAGGCCCAATGTGTCCTGACCAGCAGTTTCTTACTTTCTTTTTGCTTTCTATTATCTGCAGGTTTTAAAAAATTTTATTGTCCTTTTCTTTCTTTTCCAATTATCTTGTTATAGTTCCCAAGAATTTCTGCTGGCTCTTGAGATGTTTTGTATATCTCTTACATACACAATATGTGCCAATTTGTATTTCAAAGAGTACATAATGTTTGGTTAATTTAGGCAATGCTGAAACTTGGATTCACGAGGTCAAATAGCACGAAACAAGCCCTTCGGCCCATTGAGTCTGTGGTGATCATTGAACATTCATTTACACTAACCCAACCTATTTTTGTCCCTATGTTCCTGTCAATTCCATTCAGATTATAAACACTGTGGCAATATACAGTGGTCAATTAACGTGCTAAACTGCATATTTTTGGGATGCAAGGAGGAATAGAATCACCCAGAGAAAATAATCATAATGATTCTAATTTTTTTTTTTAATTCATTTCGCTCAACACCTTCGCTCAGTCTGCCTCAACCAACCTGATCTCCCGGTGGCTGAGCACTTCAACTCCCCCTCCCACTCCCAGTCTGACCTTTCTGACATGGGCCTCCTCCAGTGCCATAGTGAGGCCCACCGGAAATTGGAGGAACAGCACCTCATATTTCGCTAGGGCAGCTTGCAGCCCAGCGGTATGAACATTGACTTCTCCAACTTTAGATAGTTCCTCTGTCCCTCTCTTCCCCTCCCCCTTCCCAGTTCTCCCTCCATCTTCCTGTCTCCACCTATATCCTTCCTTTGTCCCGCCCACCTGACATCAGTCTGAAGAAGGATCTCGACCCGAAACGTCACCCATTCCTTCTCTCCTGAGATGCTGCCTGACCTGCTGAGTTACTCCAGCATTTTGTGAAATACCTTCGATTTGTACCAGCATCTGCAGTTATTTTCTTACACTAATTTATTTTAAATCTTTTTTATTCTTTTCATATATATATATATTTTTAAATTGTTTTTCGTATTTTATTTTATTTATGTTGATGGTCAAGTCAAGTCAAGTCAATTTTATTTGTATAGCACATTTAAAAACAACCCACGTTGACCAAAGTGCTGCACATCTGATTAGGAAAAAAAAAGAAACATACAGTGGCAGGCAGCCAAACACAACGGCGCGGCATGTTGTACTGTTGTCTGTATATATCTCTGTGAAAAACTAATAAAAATTAACTAAAAAAAGAGAAAATCATACTGTTAAAGGGAAAACATACAAACTCTACACAGACGATATCAGATGTCAGGATCGACTGGAGCTGTTAGACAGCTGCTCTTGCAACTGCATCGTAACAGTTTTGCTTTGGCACTTTAATATACAAAATCTAAAATTATGCAGAACATTATTCCGCCCATTGTGCCTGTACTAGTTTGTTCAACAAGCAGTCCCAGAATATTTACTTCTCTATTGAGTGAAATTTACCTTTGAGTTAATTTATTTTTCATGATATTCTGAAGTTCATTCAGAAAGTTAAGATTCTCCATGAACAATAATTATTCAAGACGGGAGATTTGGTATTAGATTATTATTTTTGAGAATTTGTTGAGGATAGCTGTCAATGTGATTATATTGATTCCTGGAATCCTGCACATCGAGTCCCACCACAATCCTGATAAGGGAATTGTGCTGGAAATGTCAAGTGAGAATGGTTATTGTCATCGGCCTGCTGACTGCAGCCAAAGGCAGAGAACAGCAACTGAAATTCAAGAGACCTGTTTGTAACTGTTTCGTTTCCTAACAGCACCAGTCTGAAGCTGTCAGAAACAAGAGAAGCAGAATCAGTAATGCAGCCGTTTTCATTACCTTCCTTGTAAAGCAGCCTCTGCCTTTATGAAGTTGCTAATGGTTTCTTTGAGTGTTTTCTCAGACTGTGCAAAGTCCTCCAGCCTCCGGTCATTGCCGTCAATTGCTCGATTGTTGGTCTCCCATTCATCTTGGCTTGTCCCGTTCTTCTTTGCCTCCTCCAGGTCCTGCAATTGCCAGGAGGTACCAATGGTTACGTTTACATTCACTACATCTGTGCCTTCATCCCTAGGTGAGATAACGTGATAACTAAACTTTTGCACCTTATCAACGGAGGGCTCCATTTGCAGTTGCAGCAAACTGCTGATGCTTTTACTGCAATCAACTGAACCTGAGAAGGGCTTGAGCTGAGGTCTCTCCTGCCTCTGAACAGCATGTTATTTTCATACTGAACCAACCTTTGCTGGCTTGTCGGTAGTCACCTGCTGCTTAAATGGTCTCTCCAACAAAGGCTTGAAAACGTCCTTTCATTATTGATGACATTTTCAGTTTCATTGGACAAACCAACTTGTGAAATTGATATACCACTCTAATTTTACAGCGCCTTCACATTACCTTAGCACAAAGACTTCCATTTTAAATCAATATTACAATGGCACATTTATATATTCCAATCTTTAATAAAAGGAATTATTGAAACAGTTTCCCCTTTTCCCCAGTCAGACCTTTTAGTTCTCTCGTGTTTTATGCGATCAGTATCAATATTGAGAACAAAATAATGTTTAGCGACCAACTCCAAACTACATTATTATTTTGTAAACACAAAGAGAAGCAGAATCAAGCCTTGTAAACACAAAATAATGCTGTAAGACGGCAACCAAGAGGGACTGAATGTTGCCCTTGTGCTGGAGAGGGGGTGGAGGGGATAAACCGGGATACTACTGTACTTCGGATGAAATATTTTAGCTATGATGAGAGTCTGAATTTATTTCCATTGGCAAGGAGAAGATTGATTGTGGACACGATTGAGATGTACAATATTATAAGGAGCTGAGATCAAGTCAATAGACGGAACCTATTTCCCACAGCAGAATTGTCAAAACAGTCCAAGAATAGTCTCAAAACGGGAAGTGATTTACATGTTACTGGTGCTCGACTATGCTCAAGAAAAACTGCACTAAGACCAAACTACAACACATTATTATCCACCAATATTTTCAGGTACATCTTCAGAGCTGGCCAGCATTTTCCCACCCAACATAAACTGGCAAGACAAAGCCAGAGGCAACCATTTCCAGCCAAAATTAACAGGAAATTCAGCTGATATCAGATAAAACTGTGGAAAGGTTCACAACAGTTAGTTCGTTTCTAAGTTATTTTTCTTGCTGCCAGACCTTCACAAATTTTTATGAGGCATCTGGAAACTCAGCCATTCCTTCGTCGGTTCGCACTGGGAATCTCATTGCTGAGATAGAGGATCCTCAGCAGAATGAGCAAACTAACAGGGCTACAAATGGAGTCAGAGGGAGTTACTGCACAAAATAAGCCATTCAGCCCACTGAATCCATGCTGACCATCACGACATTTTTACACTGATCTTACTCCCTAAATCATGTTAACCTCCTCACTTTGCCACCAACTTCTCCCCATGCCTTCTCCCAGAGTCTACACAATTGACAGTATCTGATTGACCTACCAACTTACACATTTTTGAGAAGTGGAAGGAAACTGGAGCACTCAGAGGAACCCCACGCAGTCACAGGAAGAATGTGTAAACTCTACATAGGTAGCTCCAGAGGTTTGGATTGAACTTTATAATGAGAATCCACTCGCTGTGCTACATAAAATCATACACCATGGAAACAGGCCCTTTGGGCTAACTTATCCATGCCAACAAAAATGCCCCATCTACACAAGTCCCACCTGCCTGCAATTGGCCCATATCCCATTAAACCTAACCTATCCATGTACCTATCCAAATGTGTTTTAAATGGGGGTTGGGGAAGGCCAAATGCTTAAGAGAACATTCACCTTCCCAATGTCATTTACAGGCTAAGTCATCTCTTCCTGCACCATGTGCCTAAACTGAATGCCAAAGCTGTGTGAGTCTGTAAGCCTTGCCCACACTAAGCCCATGGCTGCATTGCGCAGGAGACATTTTACTGCCTTCCTCACAGGCACCTGGAACCAGCTAGATGGGTCTTCGGGGTCCATATTGATTGCAGGCATCCATAACTCACAATTTGTCACCTTGCAGATTAGAGTCATAGAGTCATACAGCATGGAAACAGGCCCTGTGGCCCAATCTTCCCAAACCCGCCAACATGCCCCATCTCCACTAATCCCACCTGGTTTCTGGCCCATCTCCCTCCAAAACTATCCCCATCAGATATCTGTCTAAATAGTTCTTAAATGTTATGATAGTACCTGCCCCAACTGACTCCTCTGGCAGCTTGCTCCATATACCTACTGCTCTTTCTTTATAAAAAGTTGCCCTTCGGGTTCCTTGTAAATTCCCCCCCCCCCCCCCCCCCCCCCCTCACCTTGAACCTATTTCCTCAGGTTCCTGATTCCCCTACTCTGGGTAAAATACTGTGCATTTACCCTATCTATTCCTCTCATGATTTTGTACACCTCTATAAGATCACCCCTCATCCTCTGGCGCCCCAAGGAATAAAGTCCTAGCCTACTCAATCTCTCCCTGGAGCTCAGGCCCTCTAGTCCTGGCAACATCCTCATAAATCTTTTATGCACCCTTTCCATGTTAGCAACATCTTTCCTCTAATAGTGACCAAAACTGAACACATTACTCTAAATGTGGCCTCACCAATGTCCAGGGCAATTGTAGCATCCCTCCCAATTCTATACTCTGACTGATGAAGGCCAATGTGCCAAAAGCTTTATTGACCACCCTACTGCTTACCTGTGAAACCACTTTCATGGAACAATGTACCTGCACTCTTAGATTCCCCTGCTCTACAACACTCCCCGGAACCCTACCATTCACTCTGTAGATCTTGCCCTGGTTTGACTTCCCAAAGTACAACACCTCACACTTCTGTGCATTAAACTCAATTAAACTGTATTCCTCAGCCCACCTGCCCAACCGATTAACATCCTGCTGGAATTTTTGATAACCCAACTGATCCCTCCAAATGTCCCTCTGCAACAAATGCAGTAACCAGAGCCATAATTGAACGATGAGACAGCGATCATCTCTTTTCAGAGTGCCAGGCTCCAAAGTTTAGATCCGTTCTCCATGCCATTGTTCTCAGACCCCAAATCTTTAGCCCCGTAACATCTTGCACCTACCTGTTCTAAATCCTGAATTCTTGCCAGCAGCAATGAGTGCTCCTCCTGTAGTGACCGCAGAGCTGCCTCTTTAGTGTGCAGCTCTCCCGTCAAAGTTTGTGACTGTTGACATTCCTCTTTAACCATGGCCTCCAAAGAGATGGTCAACTGAGACTCTTTGGCGAGCTGGGTTTCAAGTGCTTTCTTTTCTTGTTGAAGAGTAGTTTCTATGTTCCTTATTTCACTCCACTTTTCCTCTGCTTCCTCAAGTTTTCTCTTCAGGCTCTTCACATTCACCTCAGAAACTTCAATTTCTTTTATCCTCTTTTTCAACTGCATTTCGAGATTTTGCTTTGCTGCTTGGCAGATGGACTCTTTGACCTCGAGCTCTTCAATCTTTTTGGTAAGCTCCGCTGTTATATTTGCTTGTTCCTTGCTCTTTAAAATGTCAAGCTCATCAAACTCTCTGATTTTCTTTTGAAGTTTTGCCTCCAGATCAGCTTTGGCGGTCTCCAATTCCTTTATCCTGTCTCTCTGACATCGTGTTTGCACTTTAACTTCCCTCTCAAAGTTTTCAAGGCTGGAACACTTTGTTTTCCAACGATGCAGCTCTTCACTCATCCCACGCTGTTTGACACCCAACTCTTCGTTGCGTTGGGCCAGCCTTCCCTGCGTCTCTTCCATTGCTTTCAGAAGAGACTCCTGGTTGGAAATCCTTGCCTGAAATTTCTCCTCACTTTCTTCTTTCATAACGAGCAGCTTCTCCATGCGAGTTATTTTTTCTTGTAAGTTCCTGGTCTCTCCTTCCTGCATTTCTCCCACCAGCTCTTCCAGCATCCTATTTCGTTCCTGCAACTTCCTCTCAGATTCTTTTTGCTGCCTTTGCTGCTCTTGCAGTTCACCAAGCTCCTCGGTTAAATGTTCGGCTTCATCTTTTAAGTGATCCAGTTCTTTGCTCTTCGCACTCAGCTCCATTTCAAACCTGCTTCTCATTTTCACAATGAATCCCGCTTGGTCTATTTCAGCCTCAGTCTTTCTGCTCAACTCAGCTTCGAGTTCTGTCTTTTCCTTAAGAACATCCGGAGAGAGCTCGTACCTTTCATGAACCAGGCTCTCTGCCTTCTTGGCACTTTGCTTCATTTCTTCCATTGACTGCAAGGTTTTTCTTAAAGCTTCATCTTTCTCCACAAGTTGTTTCCTCAGAGTCTTAATTTTGCCATTTTGCTTTCCTTCCACTCGCTTGAACTGCTCATTCATTTGCTGCTCAAATTGCTCCCAGTCTCGGACCGTTTTTTCCAGATCTGAACATTGCTTTTTTAACTTTAACTCACAGCTCACTCTCTCTTCCAGATCCCCCTTTAATTTGGCAGTCTTTAATTCAAGTCCATTTCTGCATTCTGCTAACTCTTCAATTTTCTGAAGCAGATCTCTGTTCATTGCCTCAAGTTGGCCATGAGCATCATCTCGCTCCTTGATCTCATCAAACAAAAATTTGATTTGCTCCTGGTACTCTTCCTCAGACCTTTCCTTGTCTATCTGTAGTTGCTCCACCTGGTTGTACCTCTCCTCCAGCTTGTGTTCAATATCTTCCTTCTGCTTCGTCAATTGACCCAACTTGGCACAGCGTGAGCTAAGAAGCCTTTGATTCGCCTGGCTTTGCAAAAGTTGGGCTTCAAGATCCTTGATGGTTTCTGTCTGCTCCTTCTCACTCATGTCTTTAAGCTTTAAAAGTCCTTCTAAATTCTTGACTCTTTGAAGAAGCTCTGCTTTGGCACTGTGTTTATCCTGACCTTCCTCGTCACTGCTTTGGGAATCCAGTGATTCTAGCTCCCTCACAGAGGCCAGCTTTCCTTTAAGAGCGTCACACTCAAAATGAAGCTGATGGCATGAAACCTCCATCTCCATCAACTTTTTCCTCAGCGTTGCTGCCTCCTCTTTACTGTCCTCATACTGAATCACATACTCCTTTAATTTCTCTTCAAGAATTTTCTTATTGTCATCAGCTTCACTTTCTTTGAATTCGGGCTCTGCTAAACGTAGTAAATTCATTAATTTTAAAATATAATCTTCAAGTTCTGCTATTCTGTCACCTCTGCATTTGTTTTCCTCTTTCAATTTTATCAGATACTCTTGTAAAGTTTTGGAATTTAAATCAGTCAATAGTTCCCCTGAAAAAGATCCAGGATGTTCTCTTTTCCCAGGTGATGGGGAAGCCAACAGTTGTTCCTCTGAAGTGTGTAACTCCTGTAATTGTTTCCGGCTCTTGTCTTTAGCATCTTGCTGTTTGTCTTTATCGCTCTGTGATTTTTTAAGTTTGCTCTCCATCATTCCCAAATCAGCAAATTTGATTTTTTTTTCTAATACTTCTTGGTAGTTTAAAAACAAATTGTCGTCAGAATGGTCTTCCTTCTCATTGAACAGATATGCATTTGAAAAATTTGAATGGAGTCTTCCGACGTGGATTTAGCATGTGTGCATATATCGGTTTTCTGCTTGTGTTCCAGTTTGTCTCTAATAGAAGCTCGGAATTTGGACAATGCCTCCACTTCAATGTATTCTTGTTGCTTTGTACACTTTGAGATTTGCTCTGTTGGCTTGGCGTCCCCTCGTGTCGGCTAATCATGGAAGGAATGAAGTACAACACGGGTATTAAATGGATGTCACCATTTTGAGAGATGTACTTTTTTTGACAAACTGTACCTTTTACTCTTTTGAGAATCAGACAGAAAATATTTGAGTTTAGTTTATTAGTTGAGGTCTAGCATGGAAATAGACCCTGCAGCCCACTGAGTCCACGCCGACCAACGATCGTCAATACACTAGTTCTATCTTACACCCTAGGGGCAATTTACAGAAGCCAATTGACCTACAAACCTGCACGTCTTTGGAAAGCGGAGCACCCGAAAGAAACCCATACACAGGAGGAACGTACAAACTCCATATAGACAGCACCCATAGTCAGAATCAAACCCATGTCTCTGGCGCTGCAAGGCAGCAACATTACCGCTCTGCCACTATGCTGCCCAAAAGTTCATTCTTCCAAAAGTTTATACAGTTTCCTTCTGCAAGCCATGATACAGTGGCAGCTCTTTCAGTGATCTCATAAAAGTGCATTAGCTGTTCTTTTTTTATCTGTGTCTAGGTTATATAAAGAATGTTCTTAATAGGTACTGATAGAGCTCATTTCTAAATTATGTGATATGGTTCATTTAACTGAACTCAATACAACAAAACATAAAAGCTTTGCACTGACAATTTAAGATCCCTGATACTAGCATATAAGTGGCGAGTGTGTGTAAGTGGACCAAGAATTTTACAAGTTCAAGGATATGGATTTCAGAAATATGATCTCCACAATCAGAGTAGAGGGAGGTGAAAAGGTATGTGGTGGCAGTGGAGGAATGTTTAGAAAGGTTGAGGCCAGAGACTTTCTTAAAAAGCCAGGATCCATTTGGGCTCTTGCTGACCCCCAGACTGCTGGAAAATACATATTCTGTTCAACATTTCACCCTGCTTTCACAACCCCAGGTGATCAATTAATTTTAATTTGGCCTCTCAAATGAGCATTGGAAACCTGACTAAAATATGTCCAAGTGCTGCACCTCCTCATAGTGGGACACTGCATCCACTGGCAAATGATTATGAAACGTACACTTTTTGGACGTATATTCTTGACAATTAAGTCTTTAATCACCTTATTGAAGAAGGGTCTCGACCCCACATGTCACCCATTCATTCTATCCAGAGATGCTGCCTGGCCCGCTAAGTTATTCCAGCATTTTGTGTCTATCTTCGGTGTAAACCAGGATCTGCAGTTCCTTCCTACACACTACATCTTTAATCACCATCCCCACTCCCCGTCAATTCTCACCAAAGACGACCTCTCCTGCTTAATATAATGGTATCAGTTTTAACAGAGACATCACCTTTTTGCGTTAGAATAACCTGCAATATATCTGTTGTCAACATAAACATTTCGCAAGTAGCTGTGCTCATCAGAAGGGGAATTCTGGACACTGGTTATTGGATCAGAAATATTATCTCTGATCTGAATGGGTGAAACACTTAATGAAAATATCAAGAATTAAAAAAAGGCTCATGGAGAATTTAGAAGGTTTATTCTGGTTGTGGTTAATGTAGATCAGTACACAAGTTCAATTAAAAAAAAATGAATGATGGAGCAAATGTCCCAATCTCTATTAATGGTGCCGAAATGGAAATGATTGAGAGCTTCAAGTTTCATGGTCTTAACATTACCGATGATCTGTCATGGTCCAACCACATTGAAATGATAGCCAACAAGGCAAACCAATGCCTATACTTCCTTAGGAACTGAGGACATTCGGCATGTCTCCAATGACTCTTACAAATTCCTATGGATGCACCATACAAAGCATACTGTCAGTTTGTATCGGGTTGGGAGCACCTCTGCCCAAGACCGCAAGAAATTGCAGAGTTGTGGTGTGCTCTTGTCCACCACACAGACCAGATACCCACCACTGACTCTATCTACACTTTGCACTGTCTCGGAAAAGCAGCCAACATAATTAAAGATATGTCCCACCCTGGTCTTTCCTTCTCCCTGCTTTCGTCAGGCAGAAGATACAGAAGCTTGAAAGCAAGCACCACTTGACTCAAGTACAGCTTCCTCTCCTATGTTATCAGGCTTATGAACTCCTTCCATTAACTGGGGTACTGTATGATTCACCTCTATTATATTGTGAACATTGGACTTGGTCTTTGGATTTGATGCACTTCAATGCTGAGAACTATATTCTGCCCTCTGCATTTTCCCCTTTGCTCTACCTATTGTATTTGTGTTTGACTTGATTGTATTTAAATATATATTTTCCAATTTTATTGGATGGTATGCAAAGCAATGATTTTTACTGTACCTCAGTACTCGTGACAATAATAAACCAGAACATAAGGTGTTATGGTAAGTAATAGCCACTAACCTGTGCTTCTGACGACTGGCCTTCAGGGCCAGAGAATAAAAGCTAAGGAGAAAAACAGAAATAAAAACAAAAACTGAAAACATAAACATAAATCAGAACGTAAAGGTAACAAGCGGGATAAGGGAGAAGAAAGGTTTAAAGAAGAGAAGAATATTAGTACGAGATAAAAGCCTTCTAATTAAGTAAGTAAACAAACTTTTCTTGCTGCAGCCAACAATCAGAGAATATTTGAAAGTTTTAAATAGTACAGATTTATGCACAATAAAATTACCGCTGAAAAATCAATTTTAAAATTAGCAATTGATTTTATAAAAATAAAATTGTAAATTATTATCACCTTTTCTTCTATTTCTTTGATTTGCCTTTTCTGGATTTCTATCTTGTCTTCCAGTTCTCTAATTCTCTGCAAAAGATATCAACCTGTTAGGAACTGCATAGCAGATCCAATATGTTGCAAATGCCAATATAACAACTAAGAACTGTTCCTACATCATCATAACTCCAATAGGTTTGCAGGGAGAAATATGTTATAAATTTATGATTTTATATATAATGATTTAATTGTCCATTTTCTAGATTCACTGCAAAATAATTGAAGATTTCTCAACAGTAGTGTATTAATTTACTTGAGAGGTATATTTCCTTATTCAGAGGTATGAAGTGTTATTATCAACAGCCCCAGAATCAATTGTGAACAAACATTCAGAAATACAGTACCACAAATTAGCCTTCAATATGATCAACACTTTCCTTCTTAAACAGTCTTTTATAATAAAGACCTTTAAATTAATAACAACAACCAATGCCCAATTACAAAAGAAAACCATTTTATTAACAACAGAAAGAATATGCAACCTAGGTGCTTGCTACAAGGCATACCAAAAGGCATTACTACCAGGTTAACACAATCGTTGCAGTGCTCTGAAAAATTGGAGATTTAAGTAGATAATCTGTCTGGGAACAAAGGCCAGTGCCCTCACCAGCTGCTTAGCTAAAAACCACTCAAGTGTTGAAACAAATGCAATTGTATTTCAAGCCCCAGCGTTTTTTTTCCTTTCTGGGTCCGAAAGCACGCTAAAGCCCTGGACAAGTGGAGCAAACTGAATACATTACAACAATGTGAATAGTAGCTTCTTCAGGCAAAAAAGTCTAATGTCTTTTCAAGAGCAGAATACACATCTATCTGTCAGAACAGTTAAACTAACCGACCTTTCTTGTCTGCTTTCGCTCCCTCGCCTCGTGCCGAACGATGATTTTGTTGAAACAGACACAAGCACAAACAAACTCCTAGTGTACTTCCGGACCAGGAAGCTCATGTGCACAGAGTTACCATAGGAACACAAGCTTAGAGCAAAGGTAAATAATCACTCTCCCAATTGTTATAGTGCAAGGAATGCACTTGGTCATTATTAAGTTTAATGAGAGATGTGTTCCCATATTCCTGAACACAGGCAAGTGCAATTCAACAGCAGATGAAGGGTTATAACAATAGTTTACTGCAAAATAAGTAAAGAATAAAGAATGGTCCTGTTAATATTTCAGATCTGTATGACAGTAATTCTTATTGCATACTTTGTTAAAGTCAGAGTCATACAGCATGGAAACAGGCTCTCCGTCCCAACTTCTCGACGCCGACCAAGATGCCCCATCTACATTAGCCCCACCTGCCTGCATTTGGCCCATATCCTTCTAAACTTTACTTGTCCAAATGTTTTTAAATGTTGTGATAGTATGTGCCTCAACTACCTCCTTTGGCAGCTTGTTCCATATACCCACCACCCTTTGTGTAAAATAGTTACCCCTCAGGTTCCAATTAAATCTTTCCCCACTCACCTCAAACCTATGGTTCTTGAATTCCCTTACTCCGGGTAAAAGGCTCTGTGCATTTACCCTATCTATTCCCCTCATGAACTTATACACCTTTATAAGATCACCCCTCAACAAGGAACAAAGTCCTACCCTGCTCAACCTCTCCCAATAGCTCAGGCCCTCGAGTCCTGGCAACATCCTTGTTTTCTCTTCTCTGCATCCTTTCCAACTTAACAATATCTTTCCTAGAACAGGGTGATCAAAACAGAACACAATACTTCAACCTTAGCCTCACAAGTGCCTTGTACAGCTGTAACATAACATCCCAGCATCTTTGCTCAAAACCCTGACTGATAAAGGCCAGTGTGCCAAAGCCTTATTGACCACCCTATCTACCTTTGATTCGTCCAAGGGTCACCAAAGAGGTAGATAGTAGTTCAGCACTGCTCTCTGGTTGTGGTAGGATGATTCAGTAGCCTGCATTATTTTTATTCCTGTGTTTTGCTTTCTGTCCTTTAACCAATTCCCAGTCCTTTGCAGTATATTCCATGAGCTCCAACCTTGTGTGGCACTTCATTGAAAGCTTTCTGAAAATCTAAATATGTAACATTGCCTGGTTCTCCCCAATCTATTCTACTAGCCACATCCTCAAAGAACTCCAAAAGACCTGTCAAACACATCTCCTTAAATACAACTGGAGAAGGGTGGCATGGATGTGGGTCTATTGCAGGGTACGTGCTTGACAAGTAGGCCA
The DNA here is from genome assembly GCF_053455715.1 of Rhinoraja longicauda. Classification (NCBI taxonomy): domain Eukaryota; kingdom Metazoa; phylum Chordata; class Chondrichthyes; order Rajiformes; family Arhynchobatidae; genus Rhinoraja; species Rhinoraja longicauda. Next base: position 108,588,247 of record NC_135953.1, read on the forward strand.
AGTATTGCAGGATTCAATGTATTATCTCACACAGTTGAAGTCAATGTTGAGCCTGCAGGATCGTAGCATGTCTGTTCAGAAGATGAGATGTTTTCATTAAGGTTCTGTTGACCTTCAATGGAACAATGTACGAGACCAAGGGTGGAAAGATCAGACAGAGAGGAGGATGGAGAAGTAAAGTGACCGATGGCTGGAAGCTCGGGGTCATACTCGTGGTCCAAATAGAGCTGTTACACAATATATGTATAGGAAGGAACTGCAGATGCTAGTTTAAATCGAAGATAGACACAGAATGCTGGAGTAATTCAACGGGACAGGCAGCATCTCTGGAGAGAAGGAATGGGTGACGTTTTGGGTCCAGACCCTTCTTCAGATTGATATGCAGAATATAGGTGTCCAATGTGGATATGGTCTTCACGTCAGCCTCAACGTGAAGACCATTATTATGGTGCAATATTGAATGTATGTTACTTATCACAAACTAATATCAATGAACTTAATGAAGAATCATTCAGTGCTATTTTGTACCGAGGGAAACAGAACAATGCCTGCTTTGTAATCTGTAAAAATAAAGAATTATGTAAATCTACATAATCTACATAAAGTGTAATCTGTAAAAATAAAACGTTCCAGTAACTTTTTTACCATGGATTTTTAATTGGGAGTTGTCACTTGTTATGGGAAAATACAGCTAGTATTATTTAGATTGATCAAAGTATCAACTTGGCCGCACAAGTAATTGCAATTCTCTAATTTATTAATGAGGGAATTTTTAATTACTTTTGCTTTACAAGTCAGCATAATAATGTGTCTGATTGTACTTGCTATTATTTATGCAAAAAAAGGTGCAGAAGCCTCAGTTGGGTGGAAGTGCAAGTATGTGGTTAAAATTAAATTTACAATCTCAAACATTCGAGTTGAATGTCTGCTCCACCTTTTACTTTGGGTAAATATATCTTGCAGTGTGAAGTGAATGGAGAAGCATTGCTATTGTATTTGTGAGGCAGATGCCAATTAAACTCATGATAAATGAACCATTTTGCTTCCCTCTAAACATGTTTTGAATGAAGTTTAAGTACACATTATTGCCAATAAAATTTTATGAGATTTTAAAAATTAATTAATATAAGTATAGTGTCTCATACCTTTGGGTATCAATTGTTGAAGATTTCAGAATTATCATGTAGGTTAATGTAGGATTTATCATGTTGGTATGTAGGTTAATTGGCCGGGCAAATGTAAAAATTGTCCCTCGTGTGTGTAGGATAGTGTTAATGTGCGGGGATCGCTGGGTGGCGCGGACCCGGTGGGCCAAAGGGCCTGTTTCCGCACTGTATCTCTAGATCTAAATCTAAAAAATCTTTTTTTTTAAAGTTTTCCTTTCCTTCTCTTAACTGAATCGCTTTATCTCTCTATTTTCTTCGTCTGATAGGTCTTGAAATCACCCAATCTACTTAATACGTGATCAATCCTTGCAATATTAATTTACAAGCACCTCAATCTAATTGAGTGTGGGGAGACACTGGTACTGCCTTCTCCCCCACTCACATTCCAGGCATCCAGTTGCTCTTGCTGATTTTCAGTGGCTTACTTAAAAATGAAGCACCTCAATTTGAAGGCTCATGCCTTGCTACTGGCTATTATGAGGAATGAGACACTATACTTACATTAATTAAATTAACTGGGTTACCTGCCTTGGAAAAATTAGTCAATGATTCAATTTAATTCATAAATGTATTTAGTTTTGCTCGTAACCTCACTTTTAAAGAGTAGCATTTTCAAGAAAAATGATTCCGAAACATTTCTCTCCATTCACTTACAAATATGCAACACAAGTTGCCTTGAAAATGAATTGCTGCATCATGACTACCGATACCACAACTAAAATGGCAGCCTTTCCTAAATAACATTTACTGCAAAGATTTGGCACCCTCAAACAAAATCAAATCATTTATTTCACTGCTGAACCATAAAGGAAGTTGAAAAAAGCACGATTCACATTTGAAGTGGCCACGGTGTCAGGAAAATTAGATTGTTGATTACGATGAAAAATCTGCGAGAGGAATTTGTCAGAGATGGCAAAATGCTCACTAGTTCATGTGGTACTTTAATTGTTGGGTACAGGCAGAGCAATCAATGCAGCTCCACTGATTTCAATAGCGGCGTGCGCGATACAACTGCTTAAGCAGAACTTGGACTAGACTTGTCTTTCATCACCAAATCAATGAAAGTGCTCAGTACACAACACTGCCACTGGAAAGAAAAATTATTGCTCCGGCACAATTTGGATGAAATAAAGGTCCGTCATCAATTTGACAAATGACAATCTGGCCAAGTCACTTTGAGTTCTTTCAGCCATTTGTCATCTATAGGAAAAACATGAAAGGGCAGGTTGTCAAGCTGAGTCATAATGATAAGAGCCCTTTCGTTACTGTGCTCCTGCTATTGAAATCAAAACAATAAGAACTATGAGGTACATTGACAATGCAATCAGGTTGTTAGGATGAGGCCATTGACATTAAGTACACCCATGCGGATCTGGAATTAGCCAGAGGTGTTTCTTGTGAATAGAATTAATGTTATAACTTATTTCATTAAAAATGGAAGATGTTGGAGGTGAGCAGCTTTTAAGGAAGTACTTCCTTAAAAGGGAAGCAATGGGGTAGTGTAGGGGTTTATTTGAGGGACAGGGTCTAAAACAAAGATACTAGAGGAACGAGATAGACCACTCGACCCTAAAAAAACGTAGTACATCATGGTGCCATTTTAGTAGGCAGAAACTTGCAGAAACATTTTAAAGAATAATAACAAAAATTTGTGAATTGATACATTAGATAAATTCTGCATTTTAATGGTATCATCACACATACTGTTCCCCCAAAACACTGATTACACTGTGAGAGGCATAACAGACGGCGGGTTTTGCCTACTAAAATGGCTCCTTTGCGTACTGCACCAGTATAGGCGATTTCAACGGAGTGGTCCATCTTGTTTCTCTAGTATCTTTGGTCTAAAAGGACAAGATGAATACCCAAGTGTTGAACAGCTCCACCTTTATTCCTGCCCTCCAACTGAAAACTCACATTATGTTAGTTCTACGTCCCCTTTTCTCCCAAGCTTATTGCATTCTTAAAGACTTACACATTAATTTCCTCTTTGGCCAATGGCCACCATCGTGTTAATTTAGCCACAATTCAGAACTAAAGGCCAAGACAAAATGAACAATCCAAAACAGATTTATGAATCAAAGCACGCTAAACTGCACAAGCAACCAGCTCATCTCCCCAGTGCCTTTCCCTTACTCCAGTAGATGCAGCACACCTATCATTGACCTGCAAGTCCTGATGTCTCGCAGAGATGCTGCCTGACCTGCTGAGTTACTCTAGCACTTTGTGTTCCAACCATCACGTCATCTGCAGACATACCATCTCCTTCATTCGTATCCAAGTCAATAATATGTCATGAATAACAAGGCGCAACATTGATCCTGCAGTACACCACTCGCCAGATTTCCAATAAAAAAACATCCTTTTACCATAACATTCTACCCTCCTATGACCAAGCTAATTTTGGATCCAATGAATCACCTTGCCTTGGATCCCATGTGCGTCAAACCTCTGGTCCAGCCGACCATGCAACGTGATCCCATCATATGATCACCTACAACATGATCCCACCACAAATCCCATCTTCCCATCTCCACCCCTTTCCACCTTCCGCAAGGACCGCTCCCTCCGCAACACCTTGGTTCACTTAACCCTTCCCTCCCAAACCACCCCCTGCCCTGCAACCGCAATACGTTCCCCTGCAACTGCACGAGATGTAACACCTGTCCCTAAACTTACTCCCTCGCCTCCATCTCGGGACCCCAGCAGTCCTCCCAAGTGAGACAGAGATTCACATGCGTCGCCTCTAACCCCATCTACCGCATCCAGTGTTCCCGGTATCCTGACCAAATGTTCCCTGTTCTACCGCATCCAGTGTTCCTGGTGTCCTGATGGGCAAGACCAAACGTACACACGGAGACCACTTCGCTGAATATTTCCACTCAGTCCACCAAGGCCGACTGGATTTCTCGGTTGCTAACCATTTCAAATCCCTTTCTCATTCCCACACTGATCTTTGTGTCCTGGGCCTCCTCCATTGCTAGAGTGAGTGCCATATTCAAACTAGAAGAACAATACTTTATATTCTGCTTGGACAGACAGCAAAGTTTCACTGTCACATTTTGTTAGAAAGATGGCATCTCTGTCACTGCTGCTCACTTCCCTCAGTAGTACTTGAATACAAATGGCATCCAAGGCCTGACTTGTATTCAAGTATCTGGAGTAGGAGGACCACAGTTCCCAATGATTAGAACAAGAGCTGGCCATACAGATAGTCAAGAAGGAACCGGGAAAGATTACAATTAATATACATATTCAATCATATTCATTCCCGGGATGGCGAGACTGACATATGATGAAAGAATGGATTGACTAGGCATTTATTCACTGGAATTTAAAAGGCATGAGAGGGGATCTTATAGAAGCATATAAAATTCTTTAGGGATTGGATAGGCTAGAGGAAAAATGTTCCCGATGTTGGGGGTGTCCAGAACCAGGGGTCACAGTTTAAGAATAAGGGGTAGGCCATTTAGGGCTGAGATGAGGAAAAACATTTTCATCAAGAGAGTTGTGAATCTGTGGAATTCTCTGCCACAGAAGGCAGTGGAGGCCAATTCACTGGATGTTTTCAAGAGAGACTTAGATATATAGCTCTTAGGGCTAAAGGAATCAAGGGATATGGGAGAAAGCAGAGATGGGGTACTGATTTTGGATGATCAGCCTTGATCATATTGAATGGCGGTGCTGGCGCAAAAGGCTGAATGGCCTACTCCTGAACCTATTTTCTATGTTCTATATACATCGGCAAGGCAAAACGAAGACTGGCTCAGTCTCCCTGAACCAGCCTGATCTCCCGGTTGCCAAACACTACAATTCCCTTTCACATTCCAACACTGACCTTTCTGTCCTGGGCCTCCTCCATTGTCAGAGTGAGGCCAAATGCAAATTGGAGGAACAACACCTTATATTTTGCTTGGGCAGCTTACAACCCAGGTATGAATATTAATTTCTCTAACTTCAAGTAACCCATGCATCCCCTCTCTCTCCATCCCTCCCACACGCAAGTCACTGTATTAGGTTCAATGAGTCTCATTGTCTGCAACTCGTTTTCACCTAGCCCACAGCTAACAATGGCCTGTTTCCTTTATCATCGTTACTTTTTTGCATATCTTTCATTCATTTGTTCCATATCCCTCTTTCTCACTGTCTATATCTCTCGTTTCCCTTTCTCCTAACTCTCAGTCTGAAGAAGGGTCTCGACCCGAAACGTCACGTATTTCTTTTCTCCAGAGGTGCTATCTGACCCGCTGAGTTACTCCAGCTTTTTGTGTCTATTTATAATTAAACACAGTTGAACAAACTCCAATCAATAGACATCAGCCAATACTTTCATTCCTTGCTTCACAAAAGCTTCATGGAAAAGATAGTCTAAGCAGCAGTAAAGGAGGAAAAGACATCAGTGATGATGAAGGCCTGGTGATAACATTGCAAGTCATGATGGTGCATGTCATGGAGGAAACTGTGGGTGGTTGTGCTCACATGCATCTGCTGCCTTTGTTCTATTTGGTCACAGAGGGAAAGAGGCAAGGGCAAAATAGCATTTCTGAAAGTGCTGTACTCATTGAATATGGCATTGGATTTTCAGGTTAGGTGTAAAGTGGTACATGAATCCACAACATTTCAACTTAGAAAGTTGCAGGGCTGCACAGTGGCACAGATGGTAGAGCTGCTGCCTCACAGTGCCAGAGACCCAGGATCGATCCTGACCTCTCGTGCTCTCTGCGTGTAATTTGCACATTGTCCCTGCGTTTCCTCCAGATGCTCTGATTTCCTCCCACTCCCAAAAAGTGTGTAGGTTTGTAAGTTAATTGGCTTCTGCAAATTGTCCCCGAGGTGTAGGGAGTGGATGCAAATGTGGTGTAATGTAGAACTAATGGTCGGTGGGAACCTGGTGGCTGCAGGCCTTGTGTCCATGTTGTATTTCTCAGTCAAAATGAAAGTGTCACCAATTCAAACATGACTGACACTATCACTTTCTGACAGCATTTGCTGTTCCCATAAGGTCATAAGGAACAGGAGTAGAATTAGGCCATTTGGCCCACCAAGTCTACTCTGCCATTCAATCATGGCTGATCTATCTCTCCCTCCTAACCCCATTCTCCTCCCTTCTCCCCATAACCTCTGGCACCCGTACTAATTTCTGTACAAAAAGATCTGCCAGCTCTGCAATTAAGAAGCCTGCTTCAATGAGAACAAAAAGATAAACAGGAGCTTACTACACTATTCATCAAGATTATAGCTGATCTAAATCATGTTTTCCAACACTACCTGCATATCCTTTGATGCCATTGAAGCCCTGAAATTCCTCAGTTTCTGATTTCAATGAATACAATGACTGATCCCTCGAGAACAATTGAACGGGGTTCACCTCACCTCACCTCACACTATTCACCTAACATTGAACAAACCCTGTGTTCATTTTACAGCTCATTTTGCTGAAACAGTTTCAGTACTGAAATAACTTCAGTGAGAAATATGCTGTCTATATTTTCACAAAGAGACAAATTTAATGATTGTGTTAAACCACTAAAAGGCAAATTCTGTCTGTTGCCTTTTTGGTATGGAACTTCGCCAATTATTTTCTGCTGAACTGGAAGTAGCCTGCATGCATTAATAGATATGGGGAAATATCAACACTGGATTTTAAATGATTTTAGTCCCTTACTGATTCTGAAAAAAAACACCATAAAGGAGAAAATAAATCAAAAATTAGTAAACATTAATGGGGTAATAATCAGTCCATTAGCATGACTGCCATCAAAGTATCAGTTTAGAGAAGGAGGTATAAAAGGTGAATTGTAAAGGCATCAGTGCTGCCCGAGGGGCAGGCACAGTACCTGATGCGCATGTTGCAGCAGTTCCATGCGCTCCTGCAAGATCTGACCGTCATACTCCCGGCTCTGCCGCAGGACCTGACGTCGCCACTTCTCGACTGCCAATTTCAACTCTTCCTTTTGCTTCTCGGTCAGTGTTTCACTTACTTTGTTTCCAGGGCACTGCTGCAAGGTATTGTACAGTGTGGCTTCCAGCTCCTGGATTTGCTGAGGAGGAGAATGTACATGTTACAGGCAGAACCACTAACCCATTACAAGAAAACGACAAAGTAAAATATTAACCGTGTTTGGCAAATTGCAAGCCATTATTCCCGAGCTGGTAGGCACTAGATCAGACTTCACTTAAGTGTCTGCCAGGCTCTGGTGAGGCATGAGCATCCAGAACAGCTTGTGCTACTTTGTGACGGGTCACGACACAGGAGAAGCCCCATGGAATGTCAACCTTTTGTTTGAAAGTTTACAGTGCTCTCGAGTTGTTATTAGCAACCAACGAGACAGGTAGCTGGTGTTAGATAACAAAACTTGAAGCTTCTCAATTTACAACAAGCATATCCAATTTCCGCACTTGAGGCTGGAGCCCAGAATGCACCTTTCCACCGATAACAAAAGCAGATTTGATGTAGGAAACCCATTCACCACAAGCACGTTTGAAACATTCGGCCCTGAAGGTTCTCTAATGGTCTCTGTGTTTCTGCCAATGTTCCCATAGTAACTCAGTAAGAAGAGCGACAGCAAGAAAGCCTTGGCAACCGTTACTACGCCGACTGTCCACAAATCAAAAGTCCTACTTTCAACGCAACGCTGCACATTAGCAAGAGATCAGATGCATCAGCTCTTGAGCAATATATTTTTATTTTCTCAATAAGAATGGCCTAGCCAGTTTATGTTTCAAAAATACTGACTGTAAAGCCACGCACTTCTGATTTGTAATAATCTGAATCATTTCAAGTTAGATTAAAATAAATATATACATCAATGCAGATCATTTCATTTTATATATAGCAATGTCAAGTCTGTTGAATCAGGATGGTAGCTACGATGGAAGTATGTCTATCTGCATTTTACTGTGTTTGGTTAGAGTTTCTAGACTTGACATTCAAAAACATTCCTTACTACGTCTGTGCGACGCTGAGACACAAGCTTAATCAGCCGGAATCACCATCGTTTTCCGAGCATATCCAGCATTTCAAATGCAATGACAAACATCATACAAGTTTTTGCACAGGATTCCGTCTCACCTGGTCGGAAGCAATAAATGGCTAATATAGCATCAGTTTATTGTCTCCTTCAACTGTCAGTTCCACATTGGGGTTAGTGGAATGAATATCCGAGGCAGAATACGGCGTTTAATTTTTTTTTAGTTTAGTTTAGTTTAGAGATACAGCATGGAAACAGGCCCATCAGCCCACTGAGTCTGCACCGACCAGCGATCCCTGTACACTAACCTGCACACACTAGGGACAATTTACAATTTTACCAAGCCAATTAGCCTGTCTAAAGAAGGGTCTCGACCCAAAATGTCACTTATTCCTTTTCTCAAGAGATGCTATAAATGTCACATTCCTTTTCTCAAGAGATGCTATCTGACCCGCTGAGTTACATATCTATCTTTAGCCTACAAACTTGTATGTCTTTGGAGTGTGGGAAGAAACTGGAGCTCCCGGTGAAAAGCCATGCAGGTAATGGGAAGAACGTACAAACTCCCTGCAAACAGCACCTGTGGTCAGGATCGACCTCAGCTCTCTGGCATGTAAGGCAGCAATTCTACCGCTACGCCATCATGCCACCCAGTGCATTATAGCCTGTTCAGTATTACCAACCAAAAAAGGAACAATCAGATGTTTTCAGATGGATGTAATAGTGAGTTGGCATTCGCCAAAATACATCAGTTCTAAATCTTTCAAATATCTCCATAAATGTGTACACTAGCTGTAGTAAATAATAAACATAGCAAAATTTGCCAACTTGATTTCCACCCAGTCACCAAATCAAATTTCAAGGTACAGCAGGAAGGTTGGATGTAATTTTTGTTGGAATATTTACTTTCTTCCAAGTTCTGATGAAGGATCCCTGAAAGGTTAATTCTTTCTCTTTCTACAGACGTTGCTTGATCTGCTGAATGCCTCCAACATTTTCTGTTTTTATTGCAGATTTCTAGTATCGGCAACTTATTTACTTTCTTCTATGTTTACCACTGGATTTTAAACCAAGCCAAAGGATTGTGGATGAGAATACCATTACTTAGCCCCTAGTGAAGCCACGCAAACTCTTTCCAAAGAGACAGTAACCTACCCGTCTCTCTGTTCAGTTCAGAAGTGCGCAGGAGATGAAGTTCTGGTGAAGTTCCAGATCTCTAGCCTAATGTAAAGAGCGCTGATGACACTGCGTGTGATAAGGAAATGATAGACATTGGCAGTGTTGACTATAACGGAAGGTTCACAAGAATCTTCTACTCCCCAACATTGACATTGAATACATTTTTCTATTCTACAATATAAATTTCAATAATTAACTTTTCATTATACCGAGGTACTTCACAAGGAACAGCAAGGACGAATGTGGAGTATGGCTGGAAACGAGGGTGAATTCTCTGATAAAGTGCTGGGGTATTGAGAGAATCACCATGTACTTTGGTGAGTAGAATTAACAGCTTCCTAATATTCTATTTATAACAATGAATATATGTATCTGTTCTGAAATATAACTTTACACTTTCCTGTCTATTTTTATGTCATGATTTATCTAAACAACCAGTGTTGGTCCCTCTCCAGAAGTCATTAATATATTTGTTACATGCCAATCCCTATGGCAAACAATTCATTTTGCTACATTTTGCCAAGCATGGGACATCTTGGTTAGCATGGGCAGGGGGCCAAATGGCCCATTGCCATGCTACATTGCTCTACAAAACATTTGAGACCCAAGGAACTGCAGATATTGAAATCTTGAGTAAATCACAATGTGCTGGAGTAACTCAACAGGCTGGACTGCACTTGTGGTGGGAATGGACAGGCAATATGGTCTTTCGTCAGACTGGAGATGAGACAAAAATCTTTTTTGTCCACTCTGTTTCATATTAGCTGTTCAATCTTCAGGAAAAGCCAGTATGGTAACACCTACACCACGGGATTCTGTTTTGCACAATAACCACTGATGCTGCACGTTATTAACAACCTTCCGGAAATATAACATACGTAATCCACTGGCTCCCTTTTATTCACAGTACATTTTTGCTTCAACAATCTCCAATAAATTGATCAAACACGATTTTCCTTTCACAAAACTATGTTGACTTTACCTCATAACCCTAAGTATTCTGCTGTAACTGCTGTATTCTGCAGTAACATCAAAAAATAGGCTATAGCATTTTCTCTATGGCAGACAGCTAAAAGGTCCTAGGTAGAGTCCAGGTAAGAGTCTTCTAAACTAAAATGTCCCATATTTGTTCCTGCTTTCTGTCTCCCTTCTTTTTTTGATTAAAACAATTACATTTGCTATTACACCAATAAATCAAATTTTCCATGATTCTTAAGAAGTTAAACACATCAACTGCTCACTAATCACTTCTTTCAGGACTGCTGGAGGAAGTCCAACAGTCACTGGATATGGTCAGCCACATCTCCAATAATACTAAAAAAAATTACACTTTCCTTTATTAGATCTCCAGTCTCATTTACTATTGGACCAATGCTCACTTTGGGAACTCACATTTAAATATCCATAGAAACTCTTGTTATCCATTTCTTTGATATTTCCAGCCTTATTATTTTTTTTGTCTTTTTTTTCTATATTCTGTCCAATCTTCTGACTTGCTCAATAATATGCTTTCTTTTTAAGTGACACTGTTTTTGAATTTTTGGTTAACCACATATGGTGGGTCCTCTGCTTGGAAAATTTCTTTCTCATTGCAATGCGTCTATTCTGTGTATCACAAAAAAATCCAACTGAATTGATCCCGTAACAAAACTTGCCAATTAATTTTAGCTAGGTCTGCTTTCATGCCCTCATAATTGACTTCATTTTAGAGTAATGTATTCGATTTGGGCCTGTTCTTCCCCTCAAACTGAATGAATATTTCAATCATGTTATGACTGCTGTAAATGAATCCCATCCCATTGCACATTTCCACTTCAAGTAAAGCCTGCTCTATGGCTTGCTTCAGGATTGCTCTTCTGAGGAACTACCTGGAGCACAAAAACACTCCATGAGCTCATCTCGGCTCCCTTTGTCCATATGTCCACAATCATTCAGGTCCCACTGAACGTCACACTTCTGCTTTTGTACCAAAATATTCCCTTGCTCTAACTCCTTCAATTGATTTTTCTTTTCTTGCTACATTTTGAAAGATAAAGCCTAATTTCACTCCTTCGGGTCAAGCCTGAAGAAGTGTCTCGACCTGAAACATCACGTATTTCCTCTCCAGAGATGCAGCCTGTCCCGCCGAGTTACTCCAGCATTTTGTATCTTCAATGTTACAAATGTTGTTTTATTATGAATGAAAAGTTTTCAGAAGGAGAAGTTTGTTTTCATCCCCAGTGCCCAACAGCAAAGCATGTCAATTAGCTTAGAAGCTACTTGGTCTTTAACATATTCTCACAGGGACAATTTAAGAATTGTTGTTGTTAATAAGGGTTAATTTGTTCGGAACCGTTTTGCAAACAAGACAGCCTCAACACTTCCCGCACGTATCTGAGCTGAGAACCCCAAAGGGCCATTCTAATTGGACCTTGGGCCTTGCGAGCATCAACCTCATGACGGTGGCTTGTGGTGATTAAGCCCATTCGCCTCATCGTCAAGTATATAATTTCTCTTGTTCTGGGCAGAGGGTGTAGGAGGAAAAAGGTGGAAGGAGTTAGAAGCAGCCTGCATTAAGTGGGTGGGTGGGGGGAGTCAAAGATCAAGAGACCTCTTCAGATGGTTTTCTTCCTCTCTGTTTAATTTTTCTTTAGTTTAGAGATACAGTGGAAACAGGCCCTCATATTAGTAAGGTAGATACAAAATGCTGGAGTAACTCAGCGGGACAGGCAGCATCTCTGGAGAGAAGGAATGGGTGATGTTTCGGGTTGAGACCCTTCTTCAGACCCGCCCCGAAAGGTCACCCATTCCTTCTCTCCAGAGATGCTGTCTGTCCCGCTGAGTTACTCCTGCATTTTGTGTCTACCTTCGATTTATACCCGCATCTGCGGTTCTTTCCAACACCTTATATTAGTAAAACAGGCACAGCAATGTTAAATTTCTTTGTGCAATGTTTAACTTTTATTTTCTGACACTCTTATCAGTCTCTTCCCATTTTCTGTGGATCCAAAATATAGGACGAGATAGCATTCAGGTAATTGAGGCCATTACTGTATCACCATTTAAAAGACAATTGGACAGGTACATGAATAGGAAAAGTTCGGAGGGATAAGGGCCAAATGCTGGCAGCCGGGACTAGTGTAGATGTGGCATCTTGATCGGCATGGACAAGTTGGGCTGAAGGGCCTGTTGTCATGCCGTATGACTCTATGATCAAACACACTAAGATCAGGAGAAGACAACTTGGCCTTTCAAGCATGCTTTGCCATTCAATAAGATCATGGGTGATCTATTATCATGTCGAGACCACATTCTTGCCTAACATTTTAACCTTTCACCTCATTTCTTATCAAGTATATATCTATCTTCCATTTTTAAATTTAAATTAAAGAAGCTTCCACCGCCCTTTGAGGAACTGAATTTACTTTTTTTTAAGCAGGTGATAATAGCCCTTGTTAAACATAGAAACAGAAAATAGGTGCAGGAGGAGGAGGCCATTTGGCCCTTCGAGCCAGCACCGGCATTCATTGTGATCATGGCTGATCATCCACAATCAGTAACCCGTGCCTGCCTTCTACCCATATCCCGTGATTCCGCTAGCCCCTAGAGCTCTATCTAACTCTCCTTTAAATTCATCCAGTGAATTGCCCTCTATTGCCTTCTGTGGCAGAGAATTTGACAAATTCACAATTCTCTGGGTGAAAAAGTTTCTTCTCATTTCAGTTTTAAATGGTCTCCCCTTTATTCTTAGCCTGTGGCCCCTGGTTCTGGACTCCCCCAACATTGGGAACATTTTTCCTGCATCGAGCTTGTCCAGTCCTTTTATAATTTTATACGTTTCTATAAGATCCCCTCTCATCCTTCTAAACTCCAGTGAATACAAGCCAGGTCTTTCCAATCTTCCCTCATATGACAGTCCCGCCACCCCGGGGATTAACCTTGTAAACCTACGCTGCACTGCCTCAATAGCAAGGATGTGCTTCCTCAAATTAGGAGACCAAACCTGCACACAATACTCCAGATGTGGTCTCACTAGGGCCCTATACAACTGCAGAAGAACCTCTTTACTCCTATACTCAAATCCTCTCGTTATGAAGGCCAACATGCCATTAGCTTTCTTCACTGCCTGCTGTACCTACATGTTTACTTTCCGTGACTGGTGTACAAGGACACTTGTTGGAATTGCTCAAACCACCCAGGTCATTCCCTCCTTGCCATCCTATTTCTTTAGTACCAGTATCACAAACAGCTGATATATGATCATTCAGAAGATAGACACAAAATCCTGGAGTAACTCAGGCGGCATCTCTGGAGAGAAGGAATGGGTGATGTTGTGGTGTTGAGACCTTTCTTCAGACTGGAGGAGAGTCTGAAGAAGGGTGTAGTTCCTTCCTATGCATATGATCATTCAGACTCTGCACTGTGAAATGCTGATTGCTATTCCTACCATGTAGGCATGGTCCAGAGATTGCTTCCTGTAATCCAGCTCCTCCTCCAGGTAGCCCTTCTGCTTGCTAAACAGCTCCTAGGGGAAGAGAGTAAAACATTCAGCTTTCAGCAAACACCCCGAGTTACCTGAATCTGCCAAGTTTCATATAAACAACTGCTGTGAATACTTAGCAGGTCAGGCAGCAGATGTGAAAAGAAAAGTGCTTTACATCAATATCTCATCTAAGCTTGGAACCATTAAAACAAAATTAATTTGCAAAGAAGGGGAAAGGATGGAGAGTCCAAAAGAACTATGATAGGGTGGTTTATGAATGAGAAGAAAGACGATGCTGCTTGTGGAGGATGGGTGGTGAAGGCTTGTTAATCACCACTAATCTGTTAGGATGAGATGAAAATAGATGAATGAGAACGCAGCAGACAGAAAACAATACGGAATCTAATAAAAAGGAGTTGCAGATGCTGGTTTATACCAAAGGTAGACACAAAATGCTGGAGTAACATAACGGATCAGGCAACATTTCCCCCACTCTCCCTACTACAATCATGCTGAAGGATTACGGACCAAAATGTCACCTATCCATTTTTTCCAGAGATGCTGCCTGACCCACTGAGTTACTCCAGCATTTTGTGTCTATCTTTGAGAACACAACAGAGATGGAATTATGAGCCACAGACGTGGCAGTTGCTGGAAGCAACATTTCTGGCAGAACGGCCGATAACATTCGCTTTATTTCTTGACTTGTTTTGAAGTGCTCATTACTAGCTCATTCAGAATGATGTTTGCTGCCATCCTGTGGACATTGGCGGTGTTGCCTGTTGTTTTACATCTTATATCCTGCTTCTTTCTGTTCTCAATGTCACCATGCAATCTCCAAGCTGCTTATTTTGGGAATGGGCTTGAAACTGATAGCCACTGACCACAATCTGAAGAAAATTGATCAGATAACATGTTAATTTATTAGGAAAGTCCCACTATGTATGCACAGACCAGACCATGTTCCCTTATTTCTCACGAAACTTGACAATTTTTTTATTGAACTTTTTTTTTGTGAGCCAGGCTATTTGTTTGGGCCAACATTCGGTCTTTTGGGGAACCGTTCTTGTGCTGTTTCCGTAAGACTTCAGCTGCCGGAATCTGTGATCGGACTTCTCCCATGTGGGTAAAAGTGAGAAGACAGATGAAAGAGACAGTCAAAGAATTGCTCTCCTTCCCCCACACTTCTGTCATAAGCCCATGACTCAACTAATGGTACGAGCTGTCAGAGGAGGTTGTTGAAGCAGATACAATCGCAATGTTTAAGAAACAATTAGACAGGTACATGGATAGGACAGGTTTAGAGGGATATGGGCCAAACACAGGCAGATGGGACTAGTGTAAATGGGACATGTTGGCTATTGTGGGAAGGTTGGGCCGATGGGCCTATTTCCACGCTGTGACTTTATGACTGTGACTCACCACAAAGTCAATTGCTTCCTTGCCCCCATGACCACCTCATGTCAATTCTTATCTGGGGCATCAAATGCATGAGATGTGGCTCCAGCGACAGAGAGATTTCAGGTGAGGGGAAGTGGATCTACTAGGTGAACTGGGGGGGTGGGGGGGGGGGGGTGGCAGCCCACAGATTTAGAAACATTGAAAGGATATTCCCTTCTTCACTATTTAAGTAAATGGAAGTCTCATCAGATACTGTGGCAAACTAAACCAGGCGGGGGAACAAGTTCAGGGGCTCCATCCTTAGAAAGGCTTTTGGTGGTTACCAGCGACTGAACAGCCCACGGGAGCTACAGAGTCTGGCAATGAGGATACTGCCTGGGGCTGTCAGGATCTGTAGAGATGCTGATAAACCAACAAGACCACTGAGCACCAAGGCCGTGGGTCTATAAACCAGGAGAGCAGAGTTGATCAGCCCGAGACCGGTGTCCCTCTAGAAACCGCTCAAGCCTACGTTTCAGATGGGAGGAAGCAGAATCTCCCACTCAGGTTAGCGGCCAATTCTGTCACAAAAATCTTTAATAAACATCTTTCTTTAAAAAGCACCTCAGACTGCATGTGGATGCACGAGTTTTGGCACACAAGGAAAAAAGTTGTAAGGAGAAAGCATTGCTTGTGATCTGTTGCTTTCAAATGGAATGGCCATTGTATAGGGAGGGTGACCGACGAAATGTTGCACTTTTCTGGCTGAGTGATGATTAAAAATACCAAAAAGCAGATTCAATTGCTGTTGTGTGTTGAATGGAAGTATTGATGACCAATTGAAATGTGGCAAAAAGTTGGACATGATAATGAAGATTTTAGTGGTGGTCTGTACACAGGGGCATAGATAAAATGGACGGATCAGTCTTTTTCCCAGTGTCAGGAAATCTAAAACAAGAGGGCATAGATTTAAGGTGAGAGGAAAAAAAATTAAAGCAGACCTGAGGGACAAAAGTGGCAGGTATATGGAATGAGCTGCAGAGGAAGTAATAGAGTTGGGTATACTTACAACAGTTAAAAGACATTTGGCCAGGTTCATGGATAGGAAAGGTTTAGAGGAATATGGGCCAAATGCGGGCACAGGAAGGCACTTTGGTCTGAGTAGACGAGTTGTGCAAAAAGGGTCTGTTTCCGTGCTGTATAAATTCCATGACTCTATAAGTAGTTTTGCTTCTTAGCAAAGTACAAATTATTATGGACATTGATGCTGTATTGAGAATAGCAATTTATAGCAGAATTTAGAGCTCCTCCTAAACTATTGAATCAGTGAATGCATTTTGTTAAAGTACCCTACGATCGCCTCCCTTATCTTTGTTTCTGTGGGGTCACTACTCAGTGTAGAAGATGGCCCTTGTCCCCATGCTACCAGCTACTAATTCCATGTCTTGAAGAGGCCATTCAGAGTTGAATTGCAAGGAGTAAGCATATTGTTGCATCATTCAAAAGTGTATGGGGTTATTGCTGGTTGGCGCGGACTCGGGAGGACAAAGGACCAGAGAGCCCTTTTCTACGCTGTAAATCTGCTGGGAACAGTACCAGTTTTTTTTTCATTTTCCTTGCAGATCAAGAGAAACAGATTAGTCAACCCTGGGCCTCCCTTGCAATAGATTTCCACACTTATTAACTCCTTCCTTTTTATCCATTCGGATTGCCTTCCTATTACTTCAGCTGCTAAGTGTCCCCTCCCGCAGCCACTAGCTGTTTAGCTTAATTTAGTTTAAAGCTACAGCATGGAAATAGGCTCTTGGCCACGCCGAGTGATCACCCTGACAGTAGTTCTATCTCACACACTAGGGATAGGTTACAGAAGCCAATTAACCTACAAACCTGCACGTCTTTGGAATGGGGGAGGAAAATAGAGCACTCGGAGGAAATCCACGCGGTCACAGGGAGAACGTACAGACATCACCTATTGTCAGGATCGAACCTGGGTCTCTGGCGCTGGAAGGCAGCAACTACCGCTTCGCTACTGTGCCGTGCTGCTCAGATACCTTGCCCAACCAGTTGATTCCCACAGGAATCCAAATCAGAATAGTTACATGGAGTACAGCAGTTAAACTTATGAGCCTCAGCGGTTGAATTTCCTTCATTGGAGCTACAGAATCTTAACATTTTATGACTAATAATTTGACCATTATGTTGCGTCATAAAAATGGAGCCCAAATGCCTTTGCGGCTATAAAGAAAGCCATGAGATGACATGGGGATAGCTGCAAGTCCTCATGCAGTAGATGGTGGGGCTGCCTGATGTCGCCTTGACATATGACCAGCTTTCTCTTTTGAGGGTAATACTGATAGTTGATATCATCCTCCCCTTAAAATACACAGGTTCCTCTTTCATTCTATTCTGAACTACTCCTCCACCTCTCCATTTCATGGAGGGCCTGCATTAAATAGCCAAATCTTAATTTATTACAATGCAAACCCTTCATTTCTTCCTGTTCTAAACTGAATTTTAGCAATTTTTTCACCACTTTGTTCGTTCAGTCTAAGTCTTTGTACACATAATGTTTGAAACCGAGTTCAACACACTAATGCCAACACATTATAAAGGCAGAATATAGTGGTGACGTTCTGGACTACTGATCCATAGATAACAGGTCAAAACTGTGTAATTGAACTTTTTTGGTTAAAGTTAGTTACAACAGTCATGAAATGACTGAAGTATTGTAAAATTCTATCTCATTCACAATTATCCTCCAAGGAAGAAATTTCTCATCCTTATCTTGTTTGGCTCATAAGTGACTCCAGACAAGGAATGAATTTTCTACTGACTACTTCCCACAATGCAGGGCAAATAAATGCCGGCATTGCCAATGATATACACACACCATGAACAAATGAATTTTTAAAAATAGAATATGTTATAGCTGTTGTGTGGATTGATTAGGTGAATGATTGAAATGGTAAAATTACATTGAAAACTCTGGATGGGGGAAATTTTTGGAATGAAAAAAAAACCTAACCAGATTAATTGTTCAATGTTCCATGGAAATCCTGTACAATCTAGTGTCCGATTTCAGAACTTAAATGTTTGCAATTTTTACTGTTTTTCTTGGAGGGAAAATGCAAGAGTACAAACTGTCTTGTTAGCAATGGAAAGCAATATTGGGCACTATGCACGAAGGGTGACCAATTCAAATCAGTCTCAGGACACCCCACCCAAGATTAATTTTGACCCGAGGGAGACACAAGATACTGCTGATGCTGAATCTTGAGCAGAAAACAAAGAGCACGAGGACCCAGCAGGTCAGGCAGCATCTGTAGTGGGAATGGACAGGCAACAATTCGACTGAAGAAGGTCACAACCCGAACATCATCTGTCCATTCCTCCATAGATGCTGCCTGACCAGTTGAATTCCACCAGCGCTTTGTGTTTGCTCATTAATTTTGACAGCAATTTTCACTCAATTTCTTCCCTTACATCATGTGCTCCAGTGATTAACCAATTCAGAAGAGTGGAAATTTTGATCATCTGCATGTATTTTATGGTAATCGACTGACCTCTCTCAATGTGTAGATAAACCAATTTCTCAGAAGTTTTGAATTTGGATTTGGGATTTCAGAACATTTCAAATCTTTTTCCATTTAATGGAGTTAATTACCACATAGGATGTTCCCACAAATAGCAATGTCACAAAGACCAGATATCATGTTTTTACAAATACTGTCCAGAGGGGCAGGTTTGCCAATCCCTTGCCGTTTGTGGGATTAGTGCCACGGGCTCCTCTCTGAAGCTACATAAGGCCTTATTTCAGCATCTCATCCAAATAAAGACACCTCCAACAGTACCGAACACCTTCTGTGCTGTTATAGACTATCACCACAGATTTGTATGGTCAGCCTGCTGAAAATCAGACTTGAACTTGGAATTTTGTGACTCAGTGGCAAAATGCCACCATTGGAGCCCCACCTGACAACTGATCCTGAAGAATGTTGCACGTTTTCTAAATTTTGCACTTTCTACTTATCAGGAACAAGTCCGAATGATAGCAACGCAGTGAACACAATGCATTTAATTGAATTTGCCATTCAAGGAGAAATAATGTACTTGTATAGCCAATAATTTTTCTGTGAATATCATATGCCAGGTTTGTTTTATTTGACTCAGTTAACAAGTTCTAAATCTTTCGCAAGTCCCATTCTTTCACCTTCAAAGTCAGCCAATGGATTTCTAATGGAGGATAACCCTGCTCTTGCGTTAACACATGTAAACAGTACCTTTTCATTCTCCAGGTCCAACATCTTCTGATGAAGAGCAGTCTCTGTGCCTTCAATCTGTTTCAGCCACTGTATTTTTTCAAGAAAGCACATCAAAGGAGATGAGTCAGTACACTAACACTATTAACCCTAATGGACATAATTAGCGAAAAGGTCACAGAAATGTAATCCAGATAAGGGAGGTGACATCAGCATTTCCGCAGAAGCATGTGAAATGCATTGTTATTTTCATTTTCTACATTATGAATATTTTTATAGCGCTAAATTGCCCAGAGGAAACAGTATCTGATTGATTGATTGAAAGATACAGCATGGAAACAGGTCCACCGAGTCCATCGATCACGCGTTCACGCTAGTTTTATGTTATCCTCTTTCTCGTCCATTTCCAACACACTGGGAGCAATTTAGAGAAGCCAATTAACCTCCAAACCCACACATCTTTGGGATGCGGGAGGAAACCGGAGCATCCGGAGGAAACACACGTGTTCACAGGGAAAACGTGCAAACTCCACACAGACAGCATCCATGGTCAGAATCAAACCCGTCTCTAGTGCTGTGAGACAGCAGCTCTACCAGCTGTGCTCAAATTTATTCTTGCAAACATTTAACACAACACAAAAAGACATAAAGTGCTGAAGTAACTCAGCACATCAGGCAGCATCTCAAGAAAACATGGATAGGTGACGTTTCGGGTCGTCTTCAGACCAGCCTGTCATATGAGACACGTTATATAAAAGGATTATTTTCCCTTTGAAGGATGCTAACCAGATAAAAATGTTTGCTGACACTTATTTTCTTTGTGGGGGGGGGGGGGGGGGGGGGGGGGGGTGGTGAAGTCAGGTATTCCCACACATCGTATACTACCTAGCGGGCACACGACATTTTGTCAAATTACGCTGTGTTTGAAGCAAATCAAGAAAGGCTTACACAATTTTGCAATGAAAGGATCAAAATAAAAGGAAACCGTTTCATGGGGAATGAACGGTTCAGTCTCCCTGACCAGGGTATGAAACCAGAGCTGTCAAAATGCTGCACATGATAAGATGATGCATATAGAAAAGCTAGCATATGACGAGCGTTTGACAGCACTGGGCCTCTACTCGCTGGAGTTTAAAAGGTTGAGGGGGACCTCATTGAAACTTACAGAATAATGAAAGACATAGATAGAGTGGATGTGGAAAGGATGTTTCCACTGGTGGGAAAGTCTAGGATCAGAGGTCATAGCCTCAGAATTAAAGGGCGCTCTTTTAGAAAGAAGGTGAGGAGGAACTTCTTTAGTCAGAGGGTTGTTAATCTGTGGAACTCATTGCCACAGAGCGCTGGAGAGGCCGTCAGTGGGTATTTGTAAGGCAGATATAGCCAAATTCCTGATTAGAACGGGTGTCAAGGGTTATGGGGAAAAGGCAGGAAAATGGGATTAGGAGGCAGAGATCAGCCATGATTGAATGGCGGAGTGGACAAAATGGGCCAAATGGCCTAATTCTACTCCTATAACTTGTGAACTTGTGAAAATTTAAGCTTCAGTTCTGGGGATGGTCCAATTGAATTGCAGATCATGTTCAAGTCTAAGCCAGTGTAGGCTTAATGCCTGAACAGAAGGTCTTCTCAATCAATTCCCCAGTTAATGGACCAATATCAAATTTTCTTTCTGTTTTTTCTCTCTATTCGTGAAAGACAGAGTTTAGAGTGGATATTAAAAGTATCTTGTGAGGAAGTGTCATTAAAATATGTAGCTCCCAATCCCAGCTGGGAAGGTTCAACCTATTCACAGCAAGGAACACTGAAAATTGGATAGACACAAAATGCTGGAGTAACTCAACGGGACAGGCAGCATCTTTGGAGAGAAGGAATGGGTGGATATTTCGGGTCGAGACCCTTCTTAATCCAGTTTTTTTGTGTCTATCCTCGGTTTAAATACAATCTGTTCCTTCCTACTGAAAATTGGATCACCTGTTTCAAAGATGTTGCTAGAGTGATAGATATTATAACTCCAAATAATGTCATGGTATCTTTCACAGAGGATTTTAAACGCATAGTCAAAAATATACATCCCCATTAAGTACTCCCTCAATGTTGTTCTCAAATATCAACAGAGGTCAAATCTCTGGAGGGGAATGTGAACCAACAATATTTTAAGAAGAGTAATGTCCACTGACATAGCTTCAATCTGGATGGACAGTGATGGCCGTAAGATTTAGACAGATTACCAGTCTAAACAGCATTGATTCCAAGACACATGGAATGAGGAAATCGGGATTATCCATGGACTTAGAATGAGGGGAGGAGAGAAAATTTTTAAAAATCAATATGACAAATAAAAATAGAAACATAGAAAATAGGGGCAGGAGGAGGCCATTTGGCCCTACGAGCCAGCACCGCCATTCATTGTGATCATCCACAATCAGTAACCTGTGCCTGCCTTCTCCCCATATCCCTTGATTCCACTAGCCCCTCGAGCTCTATCTAACTCTCTTTTAATTCATCCAGTGAATTGGCCTCCACTGCCCTCTGTGGCAGAGAATTCCACAAATTCACAACTCTGGGTGAAAAAGTTTCTTCTCGCCTCAGTTTTAAATGGCCTCCCGTTTATTCTTAGACTGTGTATCCTGGTTCTGGATGCTCAACATTGGGAACATTTTTCCTGCATCTAGCTTGTCCAGTCCCTTTACGATTTTATACGTCTCTATAAGATCCCTTCTCATCCTTCAAAACTTCAGTGAATACAAGCCCAATTTTTCCAATCTTTCCTCATATGACAGTCCCGCCATCCCAGGGATTAACCTCATGAATCTAGAAAATTGGATAGAAAATTGGTTGACAGACAGAAAGCAAAGAGTGGGGATAAATGGGTCCCTTTCAGAATGGCAGGCAGTAACTAGTGGGGTACCGCAAGGCTCGATGCTGGGACCGCAGCTATTTACAATATACATTAATGACTTGGATGAAAGGATTAAAAGTACCATTAGCAAATTAGCAGATGATACAAAGCTGGGTGGTAGTGTGAACTGTGAGGAAGATGCTGTGAGGTTGCAGGGTGACTTGGACAGGTTGTGTGAGTGGGCGGATGCATGGCAGATGCAGTTTAATGTGGATAAGTGTGAGGTTATCCACTTTGGTGGTAAGAATAGGAAGGCAGAGTATTATCTGAATGGTGTCAAGTTAGGAAAAGGGGACGTACAACGAGATCTGGGTGTCCTAGTGCATCAGTCACTGAAAGGAAGCATGCAGGTACAATGGAATGTTGGCCTTCATAACAAGAGGAGTTGAGTATAGGAGCAAAGAGGTCCTTCTGCAATTGTACAGGGCCCTAGTGAGACTGCACCTGGAGTACTGTGTGCAGTTTTGGTCTCCAAATTTGAGGAAGGATATTCTTGCTATTGAGGGCGTGCAGCGTAGGTTTACTAGGTTAATTCCCAGAATGGCGGGACTGTCATATGTTGAAAGACTGGAGCGACTAGGCTTGTATACACTGGAATTTAGAAGGATGAGAGGAGATCGTATCGAAACGTATAAGATTATTATGGGATTGGACACGTTAGAGGCAGGAAACATGTTCCCAATGTTGGGGGAGTCCAGAACAAGGGGCCACAGTTTAAGAATAAGGGGTAGGCCATTTAGAACTGAGATGAGGAAAGTCTTTTTCAGTCAGAGAGTTGTGAATCTGTGGAATTCTCTGCCTCAGAAGGCAGTGGAGGCCAATTCTCTGAATGCATTCAAGAGAGAACTAGATAGAGGTCTTAAGGATAGCGGAGTCAGGGGGTATGGGGAGAAGGCAGGAATGGGGTACTGATTGAGAATGATCAGCCATGATCACATTGAATGGCGGTGCTGGCTCGAAGGGCCAAATGGCCTCCTCCTGCACCTATTGTCTATTGAAAGTTGCCCAATCCTCTGGCTTCCTGCTACTCTTTGCTATGTTATGCTAGTTTTATTCCATCTCTAACTTCTTTTGTCAGCCACGATTGCCTCTTACCCCCCTTAGAATCTTTCTTCCTCTTTGGAATGAAATGATCCTGCATCTTCTGGATTATGGCCAGAAATTCCTGCCATTGCTGTTCCACCATCATTCCTGCTAGGATCCTTTTCCATTCTACCTTGGCCAGCTCCTCTCTCATGCCTTCATAGTCCCCTTTGTTCAACTGCAACACTGACATTCCTGGTTTAACCTTCTCCCTCTCAAATTGCAGATTAAAACTAATCATATTATGGTCACTACCTCCAAGCGGTTCCTTTACCTTGAGTTCCCTTATTAAATCTGGTTCATTGGACAACACTAAATCCAGAATTGCCTTCTCTCTGGTAGGCTCGAGTACAAGCTGCTCTAAGAATCCATCGCGGAGGCACTCTACAAACTCCCTTTCTTGGGGTCCAGAACCAACCTGATTTTCACAGTCTACCTGCATATTGAAATCCCCCTATGATACATGCAAATTTTAACTCCTGCTGCAACTTACACCCTATATCCTGGCTACTATTTGGGGGTCTGTAGATAACTCCCATTAGTGTCTTCTTACCTTTACAATTCCTCAACTTTATCCACAGTGACTCTACATTGTTAGTCCCAATGTCACCCCTCGCAAGGGCCTGAATTCTATCCCTCACCAACAGAGCTACCCCACCTCCTCTGCCCACCTGCCTGTCCTTTCTATAGGACGTATAACCCCTGAATATTCAGTTCCCAGTCCTGATCCTTCTGCAGCCACGTCTCTGTAATCCCCACAATGTCATACCTACCAATCTCTAACTGAGCCTCAAGCTCATCCACTTTATGTCTTATACTTCACGCATTTAATCCTTTGCTCATCTCAGCTTTCACATCGATTCCTGTTACACTTGGCCATTCTCTCCTATTCCGTGAGCTTTCTGTCCTGTTAATTCTTGGGTAGTTTCTTCATTTTTCCTATACTCTCTTTCCCTTTAACTCCAACTTTATCTATCCCATTTGAACCCCCGACCCCCCCCTCCACTATTTAGTTTAAAATCACCCCCATAGCAGTGGCAAACCTGCCTGCCAGAATGCTGTTGAGGTGCAACACATCCCTTTTGTACAATCCACCCTTATCCCAAAACAGATCCCAGTGGTCTCAGAGTCTAAATCCCTGCCCCTTGCACCAGCTCCTCAGCCACACATTCAAGTCCCGTATCTCCCTGTTCCTGGCCTCACCAGCACGAGGAACTGGAAGCAAACCAGAGATAACCACCCTGGAGGTCCTGCTTTTCAGCCTTCTTCCGAGCTCTCTAAAGTCACGCTGCAGGTTCCTCTTCTTCCCGACCCGAACCTGAATCAGAGTTCTTTGCTATGACTGGTTTCATGTTTTGTTAAGTAGTGGTGATTGTGCTGATTTCTCTATCTCCATTGCTGAAATACCTCTGTGTTTTGGACTTGTCTATTTGGATCATAACATAAGAAACTGAAGAAGAAATGAAGACATTCAGCCAGCTGTGTCTGCTCCAGTGCTTATTGAAACCATGGGTGATCTTTTACCCTGTGCCATTTTCCTGCACTTCATGTCCCATTCCTCCTCTAACCTCTTTGTCTTTAGTCTCCTACACTGCTCCAATGAAGTGTAGCATAATATCAAGAAACAACATATCATCATCTGTTTAAGCACGTTGCCTGGATGACAAAAGATAAGTTATTCCTCAAACATCAATAGAGATTATATTGATTCCATTCCTTCTCTCCAGAGATGCTGCCTGTCCCGCTGAGTTTCTCCAGCATTTTGTGTCTATCTTCGGTGTAAATCAACATTTACAGTCCCTTCCTGCACATTATATTGATTCAAGACTGAATTCAACCATTTCAGATAACCAGCCATTCCTGCTGATACCTGCCAGCTCTGACACGAGGTCAACCACCACTAACAATTTAACCCTTTGTTTTTTCTCTCCACAGATGATTCCTGATATGCTGAAGATTTCCAACAATTGCTCGGTTCTGCATCTCACCTTTTCAGTATTGTTTCCTTTTCTCTTTTGCCCTTAGTTATCTCCCACCTTTTGGCATTTCCTCCAGGCATATCAGCAATGATTAATAAACATTAACCAAAGGGCAGCCCTGAACATTATGTCAGGCTACAAAAATGTGTCTCGGATATGGTAGTGAGCAACACAGGGGCCCCACAGGGGACGGTCCTCTCTCCCTTCCTGTTCACCATCTACACCTCGGACTTCAGATACTACTTGGACTCTTGCCACCTGCATCTGTTTTCGAATGACATCAGTGTGGGGAGAGAAGCTGAATACAGAGGTGTAGTCGATGACTTTGTTGAGTGCAGTGGGTTGAATCACCTGCAGCTCAACACCGACAAGACTAGGGAGTCAGTGGTAGACTTTAGGCGGAGAGGTACACCCCTGTCTCCATCAATTGTGTGGATGCGCAGTTTACCAAGGAGTACAAGTACCTTGGAGTTTATCTGGATAGTAAACTGGACTGGTCCAGGAATGCTGAGGCACTGTATAAGAAGGGACAGAGCCATCTGTACTTTCTGAGGAGGCTCCACTCTTTCAATGTCTGCAGTAAGATGCTGCAGATGTTTATCAATCGGTGGTGGCCAGTGCCATCTTCTCCGCTGTCGTGTGCTGGGGTAGCAGGGCGAAGACCTTGGACGCCAACAGAATCAACAAGCTCATCAGGAAGGCTGGCTCCTTCCTGGAAATGGAGTTGGATTCATTGGAGGTGGTCTTGGAGGGGAGGATGCTCCTCAAACTGTGGAATATCCTGACATTACAGCTCACCCCCTCCATAACACACTGGTCAACCTGAGGAGCACCTTCAGCAACAGACTTGTTCCACCAAGATGCAGCACAGAACACCACAGGAGATCCTGTTTCCCCTGTGGCTATCAAACTGTAGAACTCCTCCCCCTTCTGTCGTGGGGTAGAATGACTCCCCTTCTACCTCCCCACCCCCTCCCCCCTCCCCATTACGCAACAAAAACTTTTCACTGTACCTTGGAATCAATGGCATAGAGAGGACAATATGGAGTCCAATAAGTCCTTGTTAGATTTTTATAGAACCATTCACTTTCCCTGTAACTCTCCAAATTATTTTTGTCAACCAGGTATATAATTTCCTTTTGAAAGCCACCCTTGCAACTTTTTGTGTTATTACATTAATTTTGCATTCTATGACTTGTAAAGAAGATAGCGCGAGGTTGCTGCAGGACATAAATAGGTTGGTGGAATCGGCAGACATACAGCAAATGAAGTTTAATGCAGGGAAATGATAGATGATATATTTTGGTGGGAAGAATAAGAGATAATGTAGAATAAAGAATACCATTTGCAAAGGGATGCAGCAGCAGAGGTCAGAGGTCAGAGGGCATGCTTGCAATTTGTGCATCTTTATTTTGCATCATTCCACCAGTGCACCTTGGCTCTTATCTGCAAAATTCCCTCCAAAACTCTCTCTTTACATTTCTGCTCCTTTCTTCTTTAACATGTTCCTTAAAGTCCGGGTCTTTAGCTACCACTAGTATCTCTTTATGTGGGTCAGTTTCAAATATTTTTTGACAATGCTCTTTGTAAGTGACTTGGGATATTTTAATCTGTATAGCTGTGACGCAGTAAAAATAACATCAGTCGTGAAGATGCGTGGCCATGGAGTGTACAGCCCTGTGAGTTATATTAGTATCATGTAAAGTTACAAATAACGCCTTTCCCATTCATTCAATTCCCAATGTTGAGCAGAAACCCATGGTCATACAGAAGCCATTTTTCTCAACCTCAACTGTTGTCATGCTGAAATGGATGAACAAACACACAATATAGGTGATAAAAAAGAAATGTCTAACACTCAATGAAGGTGTAGGTGCAATATGGTTGGATCACGCATGTGTAATCTAACAGGGCAGCACTGGTCTCAGCTGATCCACACCATCCAAGTTTCACAGCGAAATGGTGGTGACGAATGCCCCGAACTCACGGCACCAATTAAATGCAGTCCTTACAGCAGATAAATACATACATTTTCAGGTATGCAAGTAGAGTCTGATGATTGTCTGGATTCTTAAACTGTGCAAAAGATAAATACATAAGTACAAACATACTTTAAAAAGTTCGAACAATGAAGCCCCACAGCCAATGCTTAGACTGGATGTGAGTGGTCATAAGGCATACGCAGCAGAGTGCTCAATGAGTTTGTTGCACACTGTCTTTTGCAGTTTAAGAATCCAGAGAGTCATCAGACTCTACTTGCATACCTGAAAATTTTACACTTGACCCAGAGATTCTGCCAATTTTCAAAGATCACGGGATCTCTAGCGACTTTTTGGTGAGCATTATTGGATCACCTGGGTTTGAACAAATACAGGTCCACCACCAATTTTCCGGTATCCTTGGTTCCAGAGTTTTGCTGTATTATTTGTTTTGCCGGACCAGCAGAGGTCACGTAGGGTCCCACGTAGGAGATTAGTGGGCAAAATTAGGGCACATGGTATTGGGGGTAGGGTACTGACATGGATAGAAAATTGGTTGACGGACAGGAAACAAAGAGTAGAGATTAACGGGTCCCTTTCAGAATGGCAGGCAGTGACTAGTGGGGTACCGCAAGGCTCGGTCCTGGGACCGCAGCTACTTAGAATATACATTAATGACTTAGATGAAGGGATTAAAAGTAACATTAGCAAATTTGAAGATGACAAAGCTAGGTGGCAGTGTGAACTTTGAGGAAGATGCTATGAGGTTGCAGGGTGACTTGGACAGGTTGTGTGAGTGGGCAGATGAATGGCAGATGCAGTTTAATGTGGATAAATGTGAGGTTATCCACTTTGGTGGTAAGAACAGGAAGGCAGATTATTATCTGAATGGTGTCGTTAGGAAAAGGGGAAGTACAATGAGATCTGGGTGTCCTAGTTCATCAGTCACTGAAAGTAAGCATGCAGGTACAGCAGGCAGTGAAGAAAGCTAATGGCATGTTGGCCTTCATGACAAGAGGAGTTGAGTATAGAAGCAAAGAGGTCCTTCTGCAGTTGTACAAGGCCCTAGTGAGACCACACCTGGGGTAATGTGTGCAGTTTTGGTCTCCAAATTTGAGGAAGGACATTCTTGCTAATGAGGGAGTGCAGCATAGGTTCACTCAGTTAATTCCCGGAATGGCGGGATTGTCGTATGTTGAAAGACTGGAGCGACTGGGCTTGTATACACTGGAATTTAGAAGGATGAAAGGGGGTCTTATTGAAACATATAAGATTATTAAAGGATTGGACACGCTAGAGGCAGGAAATATGTTCCCAATGTTGGGGGAGCCCAGAACCAGGGGCCACAGTTTAAGAATAAGGGGTAGGCCATTTAGAACGGAGATGAGGAAAAACTTTTTCACTCAGAGTTGTAAATCTGTGGAATTCTCTGCCTCAGAAGGCAGTGGAGGCCAATTCTCTGGATGCTTTCAAGAGAGATTTAGAGCTCTTAGGGATAACAGTGTCCGGGGGTATGGGGAGAGGGCAGGAACGGGGTACTAATTGTGGATGATCAGCCATGATCACATTGAATGGCGGTGCTGGCTCGAAGGGGCGAATGGCCTACTCCTACACCTATTGTCTATTGTAATAATGATACAATACTTCTGACCTACTAATTATATCCCTCCCATGTCTCTAAACCACCATGGAATGCTAGAAACTTAAATAAAACAAATATTAAATGTAAATTCATTTTACAGCGAAACTTTCATTTCTTGCATGGGCAGCCCCGGCGCCAGTTAACGAGTTGCTCTTGGAAGTCAGAATGAGGGCTGGATCAGCGCCCACACCTGAGGCAAATCGCCTCTTACCCTTCAGGACTACCAGGCCAATCCCCGCTGATCCAAGATTTGGCAAATCTGCCAAAAATGCGCGCCCACCGCCCAGCCGTCCAATGCAGGCCTCCGAGAGGAGTCTAACAGCACTGGAAAGGTCTGTCTAGGCCACCAGGAGGCCGAGAAACCAGCCCACAAAGTCGACCACGGAAGTCAGCTATGGAAACAGATCTGCCGGCTCTGGCCAGGTCAAAGTTCCAGAGCCTCGGCTGCAGGAAGCAATTTCCACCCATCGATTCGCCGCAGATGTCCTGATGAGTTTGAGATCAGCCACCTCTTCCGGCCTAGGCACCATATTTTTGGGGGGACTTCTGGGGGGGGGATGAGGGGATTTCAAGTGCATTCTTGTAATTTTATCCAGATTAAAAGGTGCCAGACAATCAGTTGTCTGACAATCGGTGGTGGACCTGTATGTGAAAACCTGAACTCAGGCTTGCCAGTCACTGACTGCCATTGTTACATGCACATTTAATGCTCGGGTTTGATCATGGCCTATTTAGAGTCTCTGGCCTGCAACCTGATTGACCTCAGGGTCAACTCTCAAGAAGGTCCACCCGTGTAAATAATTTATGTGGACTGAGGGCTCTACAACCTGCTCAGTGGGAAATAAGGCAATAAAATCACCAACTCATGATCACCAACGTCGCTGTTCAAAAAGAAAACCTCACCATAAAGGTATAGTGTCAAGATTGGTGACAGACAAGATCAACAACTTTATTTCAGGAAAGAGATTAACATATGTTGTACAGTGTCAAGAGATGAATGCACCTCCTGCTTCCCTGAACAATGATTTGGATGTGTACCTTCTCACACAGCGAAAGCACAGTTCGAGCTTGAATTACTGCAACCTGTTCTTCATTTCTTAGATTCTGAAATATAAAAACAGGCAAAATATTGAAACTGAATTTACCAGAACACCATTCCAATTTTAAAGTTACAGCTTGTTTTGACTTGCCACGAAGAAAGTATAAGATGAACAGTTAGGTGCTCCTCCTCACTGTCTCATTTCAAAATGAATTCTACATAAACACATATTACACATGCATAAATGACAAAATAGCACTTTAAGTTTCTAAAAGAAAAGACACAAAGTGCTGGAGTAACTCAGCAGGTCAGGCAGCATCTCTTGAGAACATGAATAGGTGACATTTCAGGTTGGGACCCTTCTTCAGCCTAATTTTTCTAAGTCCTTTACGGTTCTAAGTCCACTTCAAAAGACATCAGGACATCCTAATGTGCTTTATCTTCAATGAACTGCCACAAAAGAGCAGTGACTTTTGTACTAGGAAATGTCCTAACTAATTTGTGCAAATCCCAGAAATAGCAATAAGATGATGACCAGAAATGTGTGCCACATGATGTTGGTGGAGATTTTTTTTTTTAGATCAGGAGAGTTGGGAGACTTTCTCAGAATTGCACCATTTACTCCTTCATGCCAATTTTAGAATGGTTAGTACAGCATTAGAAAATGCTGTTTCCAATGGCATCAATGCACTTCCTGGGGCATTGATCTTTAACTCAGGGATGTCTGAATGCCACATGGTCATTGGGGCGGAAGTTGAGGGTAACCGAAATGGAATTATGGAAACTAATCTTAAGGGGGGCCACAGTGGCGCATCGGGAGAGTTGCTGCCTTACAGCGCTTGCAGCGCCGGAGACCCGGGTTCGATCCCAAGTGCAGATGCTGTCCGTACGGAGTATGTGCATTCTCCCCGTGACCGCGTGGGTTTTCTCCGAGATCTTCTGTCTCCTCCACACTCCAAAGACATACAGTTATGTAGGTTAATTGGCTTGGTGTATGTGTAAATTGTCCCTAGCGTGTGTAGGATCGTGTTAATGTGCGGGGATCGCAGGTCGGTGCGGACGGTGGGCCGAAGGGCCTGCTTCCGCGCTGTATCTCTAAACTAAACTAAAAACGGAAAATGAAAGCGACATTTCTGGGAAAAATGAAAGGAATCCTATCATGTGACACTTGATCTGAGAAAGCCTCAATGGCATAAAATTAAAAAGTGTTTCATTTCATGTGTAATCACTTACTTTGAGAATTACTTTAGCGCATTTAAAGGTGATAGAATTGCATTTGTCTGTAATCAAGTTTTATCGCAGATTAAGGAACTAAGGGGGTCTCAAACAAAACAGATGAAAGGCACAAACAATATGTGATGCTTGGAGTAAAGATGCTGTATATGCTCCAGGCTGATTTCCATTTTCTGGATTAGTCTTACCCCATTATCTCCTAGGATATCAAGTTTCTTCATTAGGTCAGGAATTATCACATCCTAAAAGAAAGGATTCACATCTTTAATAAAGAATTAGAACTTTGCAATGACTGGAATATCAAAAGGAGAGAGCAGTTAATTAAAACTAAGAGTAATGTAATTAACTTTGGTTTATAGCTCTGCAGAGGATTCAATATTAATTGCTTTTCTAAGATGTATGCATTTTTACGGTCTATCTGCGAGGGTCTTTAATTGATAGCATCACATAGTGAGTCATACACATTTCAGAATGAACGCTGATTCATATCATAGAAACATAGAAAATAGGTGCAGGAGTCGACCCTTCGGCCCTTTGAGCCAGCACCGCCATTCAATGTGATCATGGCTGATCATCCACAATCAGTACCCCGTTCCTGCCTTCTCCCCATATCCCTTGATTCTGCTAGCCCTAAGAGCTCTATCTAACTCTCTTTTGAATGCATCCAGTGAATCGGCCTCCACTGCCTTCTGAGGCAGAAAATTCCACAAATTCACAACTCTCTGGTTGAAAATGTTTTTTCTCATCTCAGTTCTAAATGGCCTACCCCCTTATCTATCATACCACCAGACCTTATGAAGCGAAATTTTACAGGAATTGAAACAACTTGCAGAAATATTTAGTCTCTGCAGAGGTCACAGTTGGGAGTGGTTTCAACGATTTTGAAGGAGCTCTCGCTAGTTCTCAGTTGATGTGAATTTTTCCGAAGAATTTTAAGGACACAAAGGGCAATTGCCATGGGATCCCCTTAATATACCCAAGGCAGCCTAAGGGAGGGAAGCAAGTATTATCCCTCTTCCTGGAGAAAGCAAAGCATTGACAGAATCAATAATACACCAACAATTTTTAGAGATCCTTTAGAGAAGCAAAATGTGGTAAGGCACTTCACAACAGTATTATCAACCAAAACCCGACACCATCCTGTACTTGGTCGCAAATGGGATCTGTTCCACAACTCAATTAAGTATTTGTTCTATTGAAATGGAGGACACGTGACCACCAATTTGTGCACCGTAAACGACGGCAAAATATTATATCAACCATGTATAACACCCATGAGCTACTTAGAGTAGATGGCAAAGGATTTTTTTCACCCACTTTATTAGATTAAGAGAAAAGCACTCAACAGCTAGATGCATTCGCAGAGCACAAGTTCTAATCATTTCTATTTGTGTTAGAGACTTAGGCTTAGGTTTATCATTGCCAGATGTATGGTGAAAAGCTTTGATTTATTTGCCACCCAAACAGATCAGGTATTCTACTGATAAATATAATCAAGTCAAACTCAAGTACAATAGAGCGAAAGGGTGATATAGAGGGTAGAATATAGTTCTTAGCAATGCAATTCAGCAATGCAAAGAGGAGTAGGAACTTGCCCCTGAATGCCTTGAGAGCTTGCATCATGCAAGAGTCAGCTTTTGGTGCCACAGTTTACAAGTAGTTGAAATATAGAGACATCCATGCATCCTCCTGCATTGAGCAGTCAAGGTTAATGCCATCAAAGCAGATTGTGACAACTATCCATCTCACCTTAATGCCCTCCTGCTGACAGTAAAGCTGAAGGGCACTCCCAGTCTCAGAAAAGGCCGAAATGTGCAAGTTGTAAGCTGGTGACCTTCTCTCCCGCTCCTAGAAGCAGGAAAGACATCTGATCAGCTCGACAGTATAGATATGAAGACGTAACGTAAACCTATGCACCAGACTTAGGAATGCTAAAAAATAACTTGATATGCACAGTGTTAACAACTGTGAACTCAATTTCACACCCGATGTTTATCATTTCCTCAAATTCAGACTAATTTTGACATTATATATTAATATTTTAAATGGTATGAAAAATAGACTATTTTACACAACAATGAACAGAGCATGGCTTGGCTTGAAATAAATTAATATCACAGAGATCCAACTTACCTTTCTTTTTAACAGCAGATCACAGCATTCAACAAGATTATCAACAAGACAATCTATTTTGAGAATTTAACAGTAATTGTAAACTGGCAATCTGTTGTTTTCTATAAAGTTGGCACTATCTATTATCTCATTTATGTTTTCCATACTTACTTTGAAACTTTGTTATGGAAGAATGATGCTACTGAAATGAACCAGATGGAAAAACAAGGATATTGGAACTAAGTGGATTTCGGTTGAATCTTGGTGAAAAGCAGAGTGGCTCCCGAAATGATTGCCAAATAATAGACCGCATAAGCTCATGCAACAAAAAAATACAAAGCTATCAGGTTAGTAATACTGCACAGCCATGAAACATGCAGTCACATCAATACGAATATCAATTTTATTGTACAAAGCAACAACATTAGTACAAAACAAAGATCAGACCATGGATTCTGATTTCAAACAATGTGATGGATATACTGCAATTAACTTCTGGTCAAAAAGAATGAAACACTTTTGTCATGGAATTTAAGACTGTTTTGTTTTGGCAAGCCAACAGGATTTCTTTCTCAGCATCACAGATACTTTAGAGGCAGTTGCACCAGGCTAAATTGCTGTCTTATACTTTCAAACTTCTTTGCAGATCCAGCTTTGGGATGCCTGTGGAATGCATTGTAATCATGTGTGGAACAACATGGGCACGACATGAAGCTCCTGGTTTTCTACCAGATTCTTCACAGTAAAATAAAATCCCGAGGCAAAGTGAATGTGTTAGGAAACATAATATGGATATGAAGCATGATAACATAAGGAGAAGATAGACACAAAAAGCTGGAGTAACTCAGCAGGACAGGCAGCATCTCTGGAGAGAAGGACTGGGTGACGTTTCGGGTCGAGACTTTTCTTCACACGTCTTGACCCGAAACGTCACCATATCATATCATATCATATCATATATATACAGCCGGAAACAGGCCTTTTCGGCCCTCCAAATCCGTGCCGCCCAGTGATCCCCGTACATTAACACTATCCTACACCCACTAGGGACAATTTTTACATTTACCCAGCCAATTATCCTACATACCCATTCCTTCTCTCCAGAGATGCTGGCTGTCCTGCTGAGTTACTCCAGCTTTTTGTGTCTAACTTTGGTTTAAACCAGCATCTGCAGTTCCTTCATATAACATAAGCAGACTCATTCTCACTTCTCCGAATAAGCTGATGAACAATGCACGGTTATGAAACAAAAATGATGAATGCAAGTAGTAGCAAAACAAAATATTTTATTCAATGCAAAAAATATTTCACTATAAATTAAATTTATTTATATAAATTATAATCTAGTTATACATCTTGTGTTTCTGTTAAAATCAGTTGTAATGTATTCAAAGACTTTCTCTGACATCAAAATTCCAGGCGGTGAAAGAGCTTCTTATCTCTTCCAAAGTGAAACCAGTACACATTGATAAAGGGCAGAGTTCGTTAACTCTGGGGACACCACATCACAATACAAAGGTTCTCCTTTTTGACTCAAACACCTCCGCTCCATTTGACACTTTACAAATGGAATGCCTTACTTCAAGCTCCAAGATTCTGAACTCCAGCAGCTCATTCTGGTCCTTTGTATCTTGCATTTCATTCTGCAGTCTGAGCTCTTCGAGTTTGAATTTATGAATCTGCAAGAAAGTTAGAAGCAGATATAAATATTTTGGAACCCACCTAAGGCCATTCAGTTTTCTGTACTGTGCGAAAGACATGGCTTTATTGAAGACCAAATGCTTGATTTTGCAACCTTAAGAGGTTTTCCCTGTAATTAATTACACCAATAACCAAGTCTAGAGGATGTTGAGGATTGAAAATCATGGCAAAAGCTGCAACACACATGAAGCTAGGAAATTTAGTTCGATGATCAGCGTAACTTCAATGCAATCCAAAATAATCAAATTTCCATGATCTTTGATGCTTGTTCAAAAACCAGTGTGTTAGAGATGAATCATTCACCATTTGGAACTTTGAACAAAGCTTGTGAATAAAACACACTTATAAATTTAGCAAAACTGATCACTATGCATCAATATAATGAGGTTATATGGTTCACTGTAGATACAGGTCTACCACTGATTTTCCAGCACCCTTGCTTCCAGAGCCTTTCTGGATTATCGTTTTGCTGGAACAGAGGTCAGGGTCTGCAAGAGGAGTCCAACGGTACCAGATTAATCCATCTAGACAGCCGAGAAGCCGAGATACAGGCCCAAAAAGTCGGCTTTGAAAGTCGGCTATGGGGCCGGAATTCCAGAGCCTTGGCCACAGGGGGTAAATTTGACCCGCTGATATGCGCAGAGGTCCTGATGAGGTCGAGATCAGTCGCCTCACACGGCCTAGGCACAATGTTTTCGGAGTGACTTCAGGGGGGATTTAAAGTACACTCTTGTAATTTTGTCCAGATTAAAGTAGGTGCCGCATAACAGGCCTATAAACACAGCACTCATAGATAACATAATAAATAAAAATATTCAATAAATTAAATTAAAAAACAATATTACTGGACCTGTACTTCAAAACCATTGTCAGTTCACACAAAATCAGGTTATTCACTTGTGTTTTATGATGAACACATTTTCAGGTGAATCAATTAACTTCCAGCAATTTAGACCTCTTAACTATACCAAGCAACACTCATTTTGACAAATGAAATTTCTAAAATATTGCCTGATTCCACAAATTTTGTACCAAGTTTTGCGGTTACATTGTCAGTTGTGCCTAAAGCATGGTTTCTTATCTAAAGGTTTTGAGCTAAGAAATTGAACCTGGTAGCACCTGTATTTTAATGCAAATTTTTACCTGGTGTCGATCATATTAGAAATCATCTCTAGGTGAAATCATGCAAATATATATATATATTTAAACAACATGAGGCTGTGTGGCCCATCTGATCCACATTGGCTAACTGCAAAGCAATCTCATCAGTTTCATTACCCATTCTATTTCCCTGCAACATATTCTCTCTCAGATTCTCATTAATTCTTCTCCTATTCCTACTATCTCTCAAGCGGCAATTCATGATGGCCAATTATCCCACCAGCACACCTTTGGGAAGGTAACCCAGGAAACCTGAGCGTACACAGGGAGAACATGCAAACAATGCACAGGCAGCGTGCGAAGATGGGGCAAAGTCTGGTAACTAGTAGATAGATACATACATAGAAACATAGAAAAATGGTGCAATAACCAGGCTGTGCGTGTCCTGTTGAGTGAATGTGGGAGCTCTCTTTCTCACCCATATAGCCTCTGCCTTCTTCGTGACATCCACAGAATGTGTTATCGTGTTCAGCTCCTACATAAGGGCAGGTGCCTTTCTCTGATTGCTGCACAGCAACATGATGGGACCTGCTATGAATAGACTGAGGACTTGTTGGCAGCCATGCAGGTCCATCGAATTCCAAGTATTAACCATCCCAACACCATTACACATGGAATTCAGCCAATTCTGCAATTGTTAATTTGAGGTCTAATTGGTTTTAGGTCTAAAAGCAACAATATTTTGGCACATGAAAAATAGGTGAAATATGTCTGGCCAATTATTCGGGAGATATTCCTTTTGTCAAAAGGAATATACACATTGATGGGATGTGTATATCACAGGCTAAAAAAGCATTTATCACCATTTCTGATTAGCCACTGAATAGAATTACTTATGAGTAATTTCAGATGGCAATTTGGAGAGGACCTCATTGGTGTGTATGGAGATGGACTGGATAAGGAGAACAGATTTTCTACTCTGGAGGGCAATGTAAATTAGATGTTTTTTTTAACAAAAAACTTGTAGAGGAATAATAGATAACAGGGCAGGAACCATAATCCTGCAGCTCTACAATGGTGGTGCAAAATACCAGCATGTGCAGAAAGTTAAATTTCACCACTTTGGAATATTTAACACACATAGTGTATATATATGCATAGATGTAAAAGAATCTGAACGTTTTGTTGATTATTAGGGGGGATCTTGTGCCTCTCATACTCCACACATCAACTCAGGAGCAGCAGCATCCATTAGAGTACAGAATGTTTAAAAACCATCACATTATCAAAGAGCAAGAGGTATGAACAGAATAAGACCAATCAATGCCTCATAGCGACTCAAGGGACTGCAGATGCTGAAATCTTGAGCAAAATACAAAGTGCTGGAGGAATTCAGCAGGTCTGACAGCATCTTGAGAGGGTTCTGGTCCCTTCTTATGCCTGTTCCACCATTTAATCTCATCATGGTTGATTTATAATGTAACTCCATTAACCTGCCTGTTGTTCTGTTCTTTACATTACAAAGATAAATATGTGCCTGATGCCAAAAAGCATTTCTTCACATTGTTAATAGTCATGACCTAGAAAGCTCTTCCTTCATAAGATTGCTCAGCCTTGGTCAACTGAACATTTCTAAACCAAAGCTGATACACATTTATAAAGTAGCCTTTTTCTACAGTAGCTGATGTAGAACAGTTTGCACCATGTTGCTGCTTCATCAAAATCAGCAAAATGTTTACTTGTCATATCTGCTGAATATGAATAGGAATAATGAAATTCTTTACTTGCTGCAGCTTTACAGGCACATTAAATGCAACAACAACTATAAATGTGTAGGAAGGAA
The DNA here is from genome assembly GCF_053455715.1 of Rhinoraja longicauda. Classification (NCBI taxonomy): domain Eukaryota; kingdom Metazoa; phylum Chordata; class Chondrichthyes; order Rajiformes; family Arhynchobatidae; genus Rhinoraja; species Rhinoraja longicauda. The sequence goes on from NC_135953.1 coordinate 108,626,275, forward strand.
CTGCAGATGCTGGTTTACACCAAAGAGAGACACAAAAAGCTGGAGTAACTCAGCAGATCCGGCAGCATCTCTGGGGAAAAGGAATAGATGACGTTTTGAGTCGAGACCCTTCTTCGGACTGAGAGTCAGGGGAGGGGGAACCGAGAGATATGAAAAGGTACATGGAACGAATTAATGAAAGATATGCAGAAAGACAGATCAAAGCCAGCAACGATGATCAAGGAAAGGTGGAGCCCACAATGGTCCATGTTGGCTGCAGAAAAGGTGATATTGAGTAATACAAATGGTGAAACACAGCAGGACGACAGTGAAATGGTTTGTTATTCTAAGTAAACCAGACCATAACACTACAAAAACCTAAGTATGTATAGCAACCAAGGTGGTGCAAAGTCCATAGTGACTCGGTTCTGAGATATGGTTGTGGCAGGCGTCCTTTTTAAGAACATGGCTTGGACTTGGGGTGCATTCCTTTTCACATCAGGGTTCCCACTCGATAGATTTTCCTTCCAGCAATTACAAGTCTACATGCTGACTGTCCAATTATTGTGGGTTAGAAAATAGCCCAAAGATCACTCAGGGGCAACAATAAAAAGGTAAACCAGCTACAAAAGCAACGCTTCACTCACCCACCAAAAATTGGAAAAAAATAATGAAATTACAGTTCAGTTGTCATGAGTGTGAAGAAGAAATACCAGCAGGTTTTCAACAGCATATGTTTCAAAAGAATCCCACAAACTCCCAGATGACAGTAAACTGATCCTCACATTCTGAGAAATGAACACACAAAACTGCAGCAAGAACAAAGTTGTTTGGTGGACAGTTCATTAAAAAGTTCTTTCATGGATAGGCCAATGCATAGTTTTCAAGATTATATTAATTGCAGTTAATTTTAGCTCTTGCAAGAATCTCTCCATAACACATTGATTCATAATGTATTATGCAATTTCTGAGGTAGATCACGTAGATAGGATAACTACAGGCTGGAAATGTGTACCGAAGAATGGTGGTCCTTCAATCAGTCTCCAGCCTCCTAAACAAAACGCTCTATGCAAGTGGTCATGAAACTTGAAATAAGCTAAATAAATTCACTACATTATGCATCGGAAGTAGGATGAGGTTGAAGCAATGACTGCAGTTGCATGAGACATTGAAAAAGAAGTGTTTCTATTTCAGATAGACACAAAATCCGGGACAGGCAGCATCTCTGGAGAGAAGGAATGGGTGATGTTTCAGATCGAGAACATTTCAAAAGGGTCTCAACCTGAAACAACACCCATTCCTTCTCTCCAGAGATGCTGCCCGTCCTGCTGAGTTACTCCAGCATTTTGTATCTATCTTCGGTGTAAACCAGCATCTTCAGTTCCTCCCTACACATGATTCTATTTCAGGTTCTAATAAATCATTGCAAAACTATGCAATTCTTCAAGGTTAATTGCACAATAACTATTTACTGCAGTGAGACTATCCCTAATATTGCATTGCTGGAAGATTGGTGGAAGTCTGGAGACAACACATTATATTTTTCAAGACTTTTTGCTGACTCTCTTCAACTTTACAGGTGTACAGTAGAAAGCATATTGACTGGTTGCATCACAACCAGCATCTTCAGCACCTCAACCACCAAGAAACGAAGGTGGTGGACACTGCCCGGCCCACCACAGGTACTACCCACACTTCAAAGGGATCTGTAGGAGGCAGTACCTCAAAAAGGCAGCTAGAGTCACCACCCTGGTCATACTCTCATATCATTCCTGCCATTGAGAATATGATATAGGAGTCTGAAAACCATGACCTCTAGGTTCAAGAACAGCTTCTTTCCAACAACCATGAGGTTCTTGAATTTTAAAAAATGGTAACTAAACGATGAACTGTCTTGGTTGTACCGAAGACTTCAGGCTTTTTACAACAATATTGGTTTTTATTTAATTTATTGAATATTTTTATTTATGATGTTAACTATGAGTGCTGTGTTTATAGGCCTGTTATGCTGCAGCAAGTAAGGATTTCATTGTTCAGGTTTCATTACTTATGACAATTAAACGCTTTTAACTCTTGAGAATTAGGAAGCCTCCATGTGACAATCCTAATGTACCATTATTCCAGGAAGTGCTATTCCAACATTTAAATACTCATTGCTTTGATTGAAATGGATGCAGGGGGCACGAAGGCTCGCTTCCACCATGAAAGACTAGTTGGAATAAATTTGGAATAAAATACTTCTCTCACACACTGCAAAACTCATCTTGCCCCATTCTGCCCAGCGGTGAGATCCCATTAAGGGCAGGAATTCCCCACCATAAACGTGGCTGAATCCCAAACATTAACAGAGAGCAAAACTCCGGCTAATACAGACAAAAAAAATAGATGCAATCCACAGGGGTTGCTGTGAAGAGTGGGGTGAATGAATTATAGGGTGAGAGGTAGACCAAGAACAAAGAAAGAGGAGAAGAACAGATAGAAAAGAAAGAAGGATAAAATATATGAAAAATATGTCGATATTATGATACATTATGTAAATCAAGGAGACTTTGGATTTGTTCTGGGGCAAAAATAACTACTAACCTCAGCTCAATGATGTCAATGTAACGTCATTAACAGCTGAACGTCACACACATCTGCTAAAGTTCTCTGCATCTCCTCTCAAGCCAAGACTTCATTTGAAAAATACTTAGGGTGCATGGGAATACAAGGTGGTAAAGCTATTAATCTTTCCGGTGATTAAGATTGATTGTAATACTGCCTGAAGAAATGTACCTAACAATTACAAAATATCAATGGAACAGAGACCTCCATAAGAAAAATTCTAAGGCGGTTGAAGCAAGCAACCATTCACTAGTGACAGGCTACTATATTTTGGTTTATTACCACGATTAGCAATTATCTTCTCCCCATGAATTAACTCAGTCGGTCGTAATGATACTAATTGTCTGCAGAAGTACTTATGTGGGGGGAATCAAAAAAGTGGAGAATTAATGAAATGTGTGAAAATACTACCATTGCATGATTTACCTTCTCAACCAGTTCCTGGTTGCTTCTAAAAAGTAACTGTTTATCTTCCACCCATTTTGAATCCTAAAATAAACAAAATAGCAAGAAATAAGAAAGAATATGTATTACAAAATTCCATGTGCAACAAAACAAAATCTTAAAAGAGCTGTATATAATCGTGGGTGCAAAGAAAGAAACATTTGAAAAAAACTATGATCATTGTGTTTTGTAAGGAAGTTACAAATGGGTTTAGATTGAACTGCGTGATATTAACATGCAAAAGCGGAAACATTCTTTAAGGGGGGAAATACATCTTGGACTGTTTTCCGTTCATGGAAATTGTCACAGGTTACTGTTTCGTCTTGGACCATAAGATCCATCACAATTAATGGAACTGAATGTGTGGAGGACAGAAATGCCTGTGACCAGAGGGATTTCTACCTTTTGAGCTTGGACATAAGCTTCTAGCCATTTAAGTAGGTTGGCAGACAAAGCATATTCTTGAAGATCAATGCATATTAATATCACACAGCACAACTTCTTTACAAAAGGTCTTCATGAACTTGTATAAAGTTAATGGTTGTATTCTGAATGTATTCTCTCTGTTGATCTAACTAGCTGTAGCAATCAGAAGAAATTCATTTCACCATACAACCATGACTTATGCAAACTCTACATTTGAGGCTGGAAGTCGACTTTATGCAGAGTAAAAATGCATTACTTTTACATTTTGTTTGAGCTCAGTAAGTCTGAAGAGCTGAGGTTAGAAATTATAGCTAAGCACTGCAAATTACTCGTCCACAGTTACTAAAACTAAAGTTGATTTTAAATTGAGGAAAAGGAGCATTTTGATCAGGGAAGCTATTCTTACAATGTGTTGACTGTTATTAAGGTTTGAATGAAGAACTCTACTTACACATCCAAATAAATGGAGGGACAATTATGAGATTGTGTGGGTGGTGAGGAAGGTGGAGGGGGAAGAAAACATTACAGGTAAACTGAAATAATTTAACACATATGCAAATTAAAATTACAATAAGCCAAACCAAAATACTGCATAATTATAGAAAAAGAAAATCACAGCTTATTCAATAAAGTTAGAAAAGTGTATTTTAATCTGCAACGTAATACCTATTATGATTATTTTAGACAGTTTACATCATTAATAGAATTGTTGCTAGATTAGATGTTTCCAATGCCGAAGGATCTAGACCCAAGGAAGTAGGGAGTGGGCAAAATCACTTCACATTTTGTACTGCAGTGATACATTCAAAGCTGCATTTATCCAGCATTGATTGGCCGCTACTGTGCAACTTTTAATATTGAACCTTAATCATCAGGCCCTGATCAGCCATGGCGATGAAGAATTCAGAGTATGGCAGGGATAATATAACTCACACTGTTTGCATCCCCATTTTCCTACCAGGCGGGCGATGCAAGAAATGGTCTCAGTGGATCAATTAAGTAAGTCCACAAAGGTGACACAAGGGATGTCAGATGCTGTAAGCAAAAGAAGAAAAGCAGCTACAGGAACTCAGTGGGTCAAGCAGCATCTGTGGAGGGAGAGGGGCAGATAATGTCTGGGGTCAAGACCCTTCATCTCCTTTCCAAAGATGTTGCATTTCTTTTTTGTTTTGCAAATAAATCTATAAAACTGGCATGCACTAAACACTTATTCTATTCCCTTCATCAAACAGTTGTTGACCTGAAATTGGCAGAAACAGTGGAAGGATTTTATGCCCTGCTTCGGACATGAATTTTGGAGATATGTGCAGGCAGAATGTAGATGGGTGACCACCAGAAAGGGTAAAAGAAGTAGGCAAAGAGTGCAGAAATCTCCTGTGGCAATCCCCCTGCAAAACATATATACTGCAGTGCAGGAAGGAACTGCAGATGCTGGTTTAAACCGAAGCATATACTGCTTTGGATACTGTTGGGGGAGGGGGAGGGGGGGCTGGGTGTGCAGCAGAAAACAGCAGCAGCCAAGGCTGGCTCTGAAGCACAGCGGGGTAGAATGGAGTCGGACCAGGCTAGAGTGATACGAGACTCGGAAATTAGGGGGCCAGGCAGGATATTTTGTGACTGTAAATGGGATTCCAGGATGGTGTGTTACCTCCCTGGTGCCAGGTCCAGGATGTCTCAGAGCAGCTGCAGAATGGAGAAGGTGAACAGCGAGAGGATGTTGTGCACATTGGTATGAATGATACAGGTTGGAAAAGGGATGCGGTCCTGTAGATGGAATAAATGGAATTAGGAAAGAGGTTAAAAATCAGGACCTTGAAGGTGGTAATTTCTGGATTACTTCCAGTGACACGTGCTTATGAGGGAACAAGGTAGGGTCAGTGGGGAGAACTTTGGGACTAGTGACCATAATTCAAATAGTTTTAAAGTAGTTTTGGAGAAGGATCACTGGCTCACAAGTTGAGGTCCTAAATTAAGGCAAGCGGATTTTGGAGATATTTGACGGGAGATTACAGAGAATGACTGCTAGTGCAGGTAAGGAGTCAGCTGACAAGTGGGAGGCTTTCAATAGTTAGATGGCAAGAGCACAGGGTCAGCATGTTCCTGTTGCGGTAAAGGGCAAAGCTGGCAAATATACCCTGGGTAACAAGAGTTGTTGAGGCTCAGATGAGGAAAAAATAAGACATATGCTAGATTTGGGCAGTTGGGATCAAGCAAATCCCTCAGGGAGTAGAAGTATAGGAGGCAATCAGGAAGGCAAAAAGGGGACATGAGATGGAGCTGAAAGGTAAGCTAAATGGAAAATCCCAAGAGATTCTACATGTACATGAAGAGCAAAATGGTGGCTGAGGAAAGACAGGTCTGGTTAAAGATCAGCATGTGCAGAGGAGATTCTGCAGGATGTTTCATGGGATGGATCACTTTGGTTATGAGGAGAGATTGGATGTGCTGAATTTGCCTTCCTTACAATGGAGGAGGATGAGGGGCATCCCAATTGAGGCATACAAAATTGGTAAGGTCTGATAAAACAGAAAGTACGGAGAATTTCAATCAGGATACCACCTAGAAAAAAATCCCCTTAATAAAGCTGACTGTAACAGAAGATATAGTTTTAAAGAAAGGTACAGAGAGGATAAAAGGGGATTTTTTTTCCCCCCACTCAAAGGCTGTTGGAATCTGGAATGAACTGCCTGAACGATTGGTGAAGGCAAGTAAACACTTATCTGGACAAACACATAAATCATCTAGGCAGAGAAAGCTATGAGCCAAGTACTAGAAAAGTGGGTTAGCATAAATGGGAATCAGACAGTGTGCTATCAGATATGATGGGCCAAAGTGCCTGCTTCTATGCTCTTTAGCTCAGAGATTCTATAACCAGAATCATGAACGAGATTCTATAACACACACTAGCGCGAGGATGTGTAGCGTTGCATTGTACCTTCAAACTGCAGTCTGCCAGCACTGCATGGCATTCAAGGTCCTCTCAACAAACTGAACATCACAGCTATCTTTTGTCCAAAACTCAAATTGGACAAATGATGAATTACCCTCGTACAGACATGCCTAGCTTTTGGCTGTGTGGCCTGGGAAGTAGGGATGGGGTGTGGAAGACAGAGGGAATAATGCAACGTAGCAATACACAAGTTTGTGCCACACCTGTTCTAATTCTGCCGAAGCAACGTGAGTGAGGATAATCTAAAAAAACAGTCACTCCTTCCTAGGTCCTTATTAGCCACAATTCAATTTCATCAGATTGCCACTTTTCCTGAAACTTTATAACTGTGGAAGACAGTCACCTCCTTATTCACTCCTTTCTTAATATTTTACATCCTTTAAACCACAGGTTGTATCATTTCTTGATTTAACCAACCCCCACTCATTTATAAGGACTCTCTTTCAAACTTAGTCTTGAGCGGGATACATTTTTTTTGGATGATTTCTAAAATGAGCATATAGTCACGGTTCTGTATTTTACTACACTTTTGTGATTCAGATCCATTGAAATCAGTGCCACACCATTTAGCTATATTTATCGTACGGTACAGAATATAACTTTCTATTCTGGTATCTTTTTCAACAGAATATTTCACAACAATCTGGAACTGTATGCAGGACTGGTCTGCAGTTTCCATCAGATCATTATCTGCTCTCTATCTACAGTAATAGATAAGTGTATTGTTCCCTATCATTTTTATATAGAACACTTCACATTACTTAAAAATGAGCCACATCATGTCACTTACACAAATGACTAAAGTATTTGTGATTATCAAAGGATCTGAAATGTAATTCAAGAACTTTAATTCCACAACCTGTAACTGAACATTCAAAATACAAGAAAACTCCCTGCTTGGGCAAATATTATTTATTAGGATCTTTGTTCTCAATTTAAATTGAAGACAGGTGGAGAGTAACAAATGAAAACAAAACAAATAACAAACTACCATTCCTAAACTTGCTAGGAGTAAGATTACTAGAAACTTTCAGAGTTATATTGTATGAAAACAGGCCCTTCAGTTTACCATATCTGCACCAAGCTTTACCCATTTATACTGATCCCATTTTATTCTTCCCACTTACCCATCAAGAGAGGACAATTCACAGGGCCTAATTAACCAATTGAGCTGCACATCTTTAGGACGCAAGAGAAAACCAGGGAGTCCAGGGGAAATCAATGCGGTCACAGGGAAAATGTGCAAACTCCCCACAGACAGTGCCTGAGGTCAGGATTGAACATGGGTCAAAGCAAGGCAACAGCACAACAAACGTTGCCACTGTGTCACCTTATTCAGCATTGGGGTTGGCAGGAAGAGCAGAAAGGTCAAAATAAAGTCATTTAATTCCACAGCTTTAAAACTAACCTGAACAAATATCAGAGCGCGAGTCCCACACTGACATCTCAACATTAAGCAATAAACCTTCAATGGTCAAACAGCTCCCCAAAGCCATTCAGGAGCCCATGTAAGATCTCACAAACAAAAGGATAGTTTTGCATTTATAAACAAGGGCAGCAAAGCAATGACAGAGCTTAAATTTCATCATAAATTAACACAAAGGTCTTAGTTTCCTTTGCACAATTCATTCCCTAATGCATGTTTAGTTGGCTGTTTGCATACCACAATCAAATTGTGTGTAAATGACCTTTTAATTATTTGGTAAGGTTAAAGTTGTGTTTACTGATAAGAAGGTTGGCCACATTAACTTTCACAAAGTCTACAAGCAAGTTAAGAGCAGTTGTTCATGAAAAGTAAGCTAAGAATGCCAGTGCACAAGAGAATTATTGCCATTTCCACACAGAATTGCTCAAAGCCTTTTACCTGCCCTTTCTCGGCAAGTGACTTTTCCAAATCTTCAATTTTAGCTTGACAGCGTAGGAGATCGGCTTGGAGTTGTTCACGTGTCTGTCAAAGCACAATTGAATATTTTATAGAATTTACAGCATGAAATTCGTCCATTTGCTCAAGTGTCATTGATCCTTATTCCATACTGCAGTAATAATAACCCCAGTTCCCCCCTTTACTCTCCCTCTGGAGAATGCTATGGCTTTACTTCCTCAAAAGATACTCCATACTTCTCAACTAACACAAGTTTCTCCCAACCCCCCTTTGCACCAATTCAAAAGTGACACAATTTGCTGCTGACTTCTCAAACATTGGGAAGATTTTCTCTGCAAGCCTACTGTAACCTTCCATCATTTCACATCAAAAACAACCCGAGTCATTTGCATCCCAGTAATAGACACACAGCAAGTTTTAATTCACTGAAAACTCTACAAGATAATCAATTTGCTTCAGCAAACTGTCATCATTCAACATTCATATTTTAAGAAACTGCATACATCGACAATATGAAACATAAAAGGGAGAAATAGATCCTCTGTTTTACGAGTTAAATGCATGTTGCAGCAATGTTTGCAACAGAAACTGTGCTTCTGATATTCCGCATATTAATTAATAGAACTAAATTTCAGAAGCATGGTTCAACACAGGTACTACATCACAGCTTTAGCACATAAAACAAGAGAATACATTTCTATCACTGACTTTAAACACAATTTTGACACATTTGTAACTATCATAAAATGTGACCTCCTTCACATTCAAGAACTTCAGGCAATCAGCTTTCCGTGTCAGTGACATACCTTTTGTTAAAGAGGAAGATTAGATTAACTGGGCTTGTTTTTCCTGGAACAATGGAGGTTAAGGGATGACCTGAGTGAGGTTTGTGAAATTATTAATTACACAGGGTAGATTTGTTCCTGCAATGAACATCGCTGGCTTTGGAAGAGGGCACCTTGGAACAATCACTTCATTTTCTGTAGACTCATGTTCAAAAAAAGATGCAAGCTTTAAGGATTTATTTGTACCTGTATGCTGGGTGATTTAGTTTAATTTAGTTTAGAGATGCAGCTCGGAAGCAGACCCTTCGGCACACCTAGGCCACCTCAACCAGCGGCCCTGTACACAAGCAATTTTACGATTTTTACATAGAGTTAACCAATTATCCTATAAACCTGCACATTTTTGGTGTGTGGGAGAAAACCGGAAAACCCAGAAAAAAGCACGCAGGTCACGGGGAGAATATACAAACTCCGTACAAACTGCACCCATAGTCAGGATCGAACCAGGGTCTCTGGTGCTGTAAGGCAGCAGCTCAACCATTGCACCACCGTGCCGCCCACATTTGAATGATGCAACATATCTAAAGTGTAGTGCCTGATCGAATTGATTGAAAGATGCAGCAAAGATACAGGCCCTTTTGTCCACCAAGTCCACACCAACGATAAACACAAAAAGCTGAAGTAACTTAGTGGCGGTGTAGGCAGCATCTCTGGAGAGAAGGAATGGGTAACGTTTCGGGTCGAGACCCCTCTTCAGACCAAGTCCACACCACGCATCGTTAACCCATTCACACCTGTTCTACATTATCCCACTTTTGCATCCACTCTCTACACACTCGGTGCAATTTACAGAGGCCAATTAACGTATAGACGCGCACATCTTTGGGATGTGGGAGGAAACCCACGCGGTCAGAGGGTCAGCACAAGGACAGTGCCTCTGGCACTGTGAGGCAGCAGCTCTACCAGCTGTGTCACTGTACCAATCCTGCTATGCCACCACGCCACCCCCAAGTACCATGTTACTGCCAGGAAAGAGGAAGGGTTGTAAACTAAGGAACAGAGAAGCTTTTGACAAGCAACACCACTCTAGATTTGCACTGCCTCTGTCACCTACCCGTGTTTCTCTCTCCACATCCAGTGTCCCACCGACTTGTTCTTGAAGCAGTGCGTAAGCTCTCTGGAGAGCCTGATACTCTCGAGTAAGCTGGCGGAATCTCAGTTCGGACTCTTCTCTGTTTAGGACCTTTTAAAAAAAGGAGGAAATGTGTGGAATGGTGGTCAATTGATGGTGAATATCAAATACAACTTGCACATTTTTTCTTTTAAGTAGGCAATTTTAAAATTCTGTTGATGCTGGAAATCTGAAATAAAAATAGGAAAGGAGAGAGAAGAAAAATCAGTCACCTTAGCTGCTACCTAGATTAATTGGTCTTTCCATCATGTTAGCTCAACATTTCTCATCCTGCTCGTATAGGTTTATTCTGCCAGGCAGGTCCTCCAACACATTACACAGACCAAGAAGATTAACCTGCTGCTAACTGCACCCATTAATCACCGACTCAGACTACCCTTTATTCCACGCATTCCTCTCCCACCTTCTCTCCTACTGAGAACTAACATGTATCTCTTTCTTTCCCCTGTTTAGTGTGGGTTAGAGGTACAGAGTGGAAACAGGCCCTTTGGCCCACCAAGTCCACACTGACCAACGATCATCCACGCACTAGTTTCATGTCCGACACACTAGTGGCAATTTACAGAAACTAATTAACCTATAAACCTGCACGTCTTTGGAATGTGGCAGGAAACCAGAGCACCCGGACAAACCCCACGAGGTCACAGGATGAACATGCAAACTCCGCGCAGACAGTTCAGTTTAGTTTATTGTCACGTGTACCGAGGTACAGTGAAAGGCTTTTTTGTTGCGTGCTAACCAGTCAGTCGACAGACAATACATGATTGCAATTGATCCATTTACAGTGTATAGATAACTAATAAGGGAATAATGTTTACTGCTGGGTAAAGCCAGCAAAGTCCAATCAAGGGTCACCATAGAGGTAGATAGTAGTCCAGCACTGCTCTCTGGTTGTGGTAGGATGATTCAGTTGCATGATAACAGCTGGGAAGAAACTGTCCTCGCAACTGGTGGTGTGCATTTTCACACTTCTATACCTTTTGCCTGATGGGAGAGGGGAGAAGAGGGAGTGGCCAGGGTGCGACTCATCCTTGATTATGCTGCTGGCCTTGCCGAGGCAGTGTGAGGTAGAAATGGAGTCAATAGAAGGGAGGTTGCTGTGATGCTGTGATGCATCCTGATAAAATGCTTTCTATGGTGCATCTGTAGAAGTTGGTGAGAGTTGTAGGGGACATGCCAAACTTCCTAAGCCTTCTAAGGAAGTCGAGGCGTTGGTGTGCTTTCTTGGTCGTTGCTTCAGTATGGGGTGGTCCAGGAGAAGTTGTTGGTGCCGAGGGATTTGACGTTTTCAACCATCTCTACTTCAGCACCATCAATGCAAACTGGGGTATGTGTACCACATCCCTTCCTGCAGTAGATCACTATCTCCTTTGTCTTGCTGACATTGAGAGAAAGGTTGTTGTCTCAACACCAGGACATGAGGTTCTCAATCTCCTTCCTGGACTCTGTCTCATCATCATTTGATATCTGGCCCCCATTTGCACAGTCGTGGGTGTACAAGGAGTAAAGAAGGGGACTGAGGAAGCTTCCTTGCGGAGTACCAGTGTTGAGGATTATCGTGGAGGATGATTGGTCCCCTATCCTCACTGATTGGGGTCGGTTGGTCAGGAAGTCAAAGATCCAGTTGCAGAGATGAGTCCTGACACCAAGTCCCGCTGGTTTGGCGATAAGTTTGTATGGTATAATAGTATTAAAGGCAGAGCTGTAGTCTATGAATAGGAGTCTGGTGTGGATGTCTCTCTTATCCAGGTATTCTAGCAGCAGCTCCACTGTGCTCTGACAAAGTGTCGCAGACTTCAACCCCATATAACATTTTTAAAATACACATAAGTTGGAAGAAAGCCCTTCTCACCTGAATCTCTCCACTTGGTTTCTTAAAACTGAATTATACTCCCATAACTTTTCTTTCATTTTTCAGTCAGGAAATGACTTTAGTGAGAGTTTCAAGAGGTCCTGCACTACGTGGAACCCATCAATCAATCTTGAAGATTCTTCACGCTAATCTGACTCTCCTCATTCTTGGCAACAAGTGTCAAATGTGTAAAGTGGTAGTGAATATGCATTGTAGGCATCTTCCAAAAATATGTTCCAATAACCCAGACTGTCTATCAGCAATGAGCCATCTGACCTTTACAGAGGGAGTCTGAGGTTTCGTTCAGAAGATCTTTTCATGTCAACTAAGTTCATCTGACTTACCAGGAATATGCAATTTCTTACTTTGATCACCTTGCATGTTCTTTCCCTTCCTGACAGACTCTGGTATTTGTTATCAAAACTCATTTTGCTACTCCGCACAAATCCTTGTCCATTCCCATTAACTTTCTAAATTTCCCCTCAACACAACCATCAGCCCCATGATTGAAGTCAAAGTCTTCTATTGAACCCTAGTTAACTGATTCACTAAGCCACTGTGTCTGTAGTCCCATGTTCCTAGTAAACAAAAGACACAATTTGTTTTATTTTTCTCTGACACTTTTGACAACTTATTTTTGAATTTGTCATCACAGCTTGTCACATTGGGCTCATTCTCATTTCCTTTGTGTGCATGTGTCTCATTTCTACCTGCATCAGACTCAGAACCATAGAGTTATACAGCATGGAAACAAGTCCTTCAGCCCAACTAATCCACGCCATCCAAGAATCTCCATCCGAGCTCGTTCCATGTGCCCACACCTGGACCTAAACCTTTCCTATCCATGTACCTGTCCAAATGCCTTTTACATGTTGTTATAGTCCCTGCCTCAACTACTTGCTCAAACAGCTTAGTCCATATACCCACCACCATCTGTGTGGGGAAATAAATGATCCTCAGGTTCCTATTACATCTTTCACCTCTCAACGTAAACCTATCGCCTCTAATTCTTGATTTACTAACCCTGGGAAAAATACTCTGTGCAGTCTATCTATTCCTCTCATGATTTTATAATCTCTATAAGATCACTGCTCAGTCTCCTGCGCTCCAAAGAATAAAGTTTGACCCTGCTGAACCTCTCCCTGTAGCTCAGGCTCTTGAGTCCTGGCAACATCCACGTAAATGAACTTTTTCCAGTTTCGTGTTATCTTTTCTACAGCAGGGTGACCAAAACTAAAGACAATACTGCAAGTGCGGCTTCATCAACGACTTGTACAAATACAACCTAATGTCCTCACTTCTATACTCAATTGACTGTAGTATGCCAAAAGTATTCTTCACAACACTATCTGCCATACCATTTTCAGGGGACTATGTACTTGTGTTTTTTGATCCCTCAGATTACAATAAACCCCAGGGCTCTATCATTCACTGTGAAGTTCCTGGAATGGTTCGACCTCCAAAAATGCAACACATCACACATGTGAATTAAACTCCATTAGCCATTCCTCAGCCAACATGCCGAGCTGATTAAGATCCTGCTGTCATTTTTGCTCACCATCTTCACGTATCATCTGCAAACTTACTAATCGCACCTTGTACATTCTCACCCAAATCATTGGTGTGGATGACAAATAGCGATGGGCCCAGCAGTAATTGTTGAGGCACATCACTAGACAGAGGCCTCCCATCCGAAAACCAACCTTCCATCACCACCCCCTGTTTCCTACCTTTAGGCTAATTCTGTATCCAGTTTGCTCCTTTTCCCTATTCCCCATGTGATTGAACCTTCCAGAGCAGCCTATAATGCGGGACATTATAAAAGGCCTTGCTGACGCACACATAGACTATGGGCCGGCCCTCATTAATCATCTTGATTACCTCTTCAAAATATTCAATCAAATCAGTGAGACACGATCTCCCATGCACAAATCCACGCTGACCATCCCTAATGACCCCGTCTTTCAACATACATACATCTTATCCTCCACAATCTAGTAACTACGGAAGTATGTAAAATGAATACCTAGAGATTACTATTTAGCAGGCATTATATGATGATGATCCACAATAAAAGTTGATTGGCCCAACGTGTGGCAAGCAAAACAGGAGATTGAAGACACTGTAGCAGGACACAGTAGCAATAATAATGAACACATTCTCCCCTTGTCGAGGGCAGAGCAGGTAAATTATTCACATCAGTGATTCCAAATTGAACCCTCAGTAATAGTAACACATGTTCTCACATTCATAATTACATTCACAACTGCTACTGTCCCTACATCCAGCACAAGAGGCCAATCACTTGTTAATTAGACTGAGCAACCTAATCACTTCACTGCTGTTCTGACTGTCAGGTTCTCTTCAGATTTAATCAGCTCTGTCAAAAAAATTATCCATCCTCTTAGGAAAGCACCGCCTGATGTCCGGAGTGATGTGGGCAGCCAAGGAAAAATGAAATGGCAACCAGAGTGCTCGAGATGTCCTCTGCCACTCTCTCTTCTCCCCTCTCCCATTAGGCAAAAGGTATAGAAGTGTAAAAATGCATACCTCCAGATTCAGGGACAATTTCTTCCCAGCTATTATCAGGCAAATGAATCATCCTACCACAGTGCTGAACTAACATCTACCTCTTTGGTAACCCTTGGACTATCCTTGATCGGACTTTACTGGCTTTCCCTTGCACTTAAATTTTGCAACAAAAGCTTTTCACTGTACGGTACACGTGACAATAAACTAAACTGACTCACTAACTAACTAAGCTCGCACCATCGGGACCAGAATGAAGTAAACCCCTGTGTCAGCAAGGGCATTGGAGTGGGTTTGGAGCTTCTCAAAGAGTCAGAAAATGCAAAGCTTTCGATAAAATTGTACAGGGTGATGGCGAGGCCACATCTGAAATACTGTGCACAGTTCTGGTCTCCTTATCCAAAAAAGAACATTGGAGTCCAAAGGAGATTCATCAGACTAATCCCTGGAATGAGAGGATTGTGAGACGATAAGGTTCTTTATTCCTTGAGGTTTGGAAGAATGAGGAGTGACCATATTCAAATAAAAACAAGCTCGACAGGGTTAACATTGAGATGTTTTCGTGAGAGGTAGAGTCAGGGACAAGGGGACTTAGCTCCAAAAATGACAGCCATTTGCAACTTAAATCTGTAGAAGTTTCTGTTGCGGGGGGGGGGGGGGGGGGTAGTGGATATCTGGAATCATCTGCCCAAGAGTAGCGGAGGCTAGATCATGAGACTTATTTAAGATGTAGATAGATAAATATTTGCAAGAGCAGGGAATTGGGTGTTGTGGGTGAGCTGGTACAGAAGAGGTGTAGAGGTCAGCATAAATCAGCCATGTTCATGTTGAATGATGGGGCAAGTTGAAAGACCCCAGAAGCAGACACCTGCTCCTATTTTCTTGAGTTGTTGTGCCCTTGCAGCTTAGTTTTTTTAGGTTAGAGATATAGCGAAGAAGTAGGCCCTTCGGCCCACCGAGTCTGTGCCGACCAGCGATCCCCATGTTGGAGGATGCCTCAAGCAGTTCAACATCTTGCTTAGCTTTCCACTGTACCTGCTGATGGAAATGTCAGGTAAAAAAAGAAAGAACATTTTGGAAAAGATATTCCCAGCAGTACAGAATATTTGCCAGCAGATTTCTATTTAGGGCAGAGACTCTCTTAGAGTCTTCAGCAGTATTTTCAGATGCTCCCACCCTCTTGTGCATTTCCACGAATCTGCGTCCTTATTTCAGTATTTTCAATTATATTCCTTTTAAACAAGTACCAATGTCAAAAGAAATCCATTGTTTGTTAGCTAAGTTGTATCTCCACTTCATTATAAATAAATAACGTCAAATTTATTAGGAAAAGCTTTATAGGTCTACATTCAATCCTCGTTATTGTTTGATGCATTCCAATATCCATTCAAAGCTCAGTTATATTGCTCAACAAACAGAATAAAATCACTCACGTCGTCCAGGTCTTCTTCTGGAGTTGCTGGTGTACACGAAGCTAATGAAGAGGTTTCTGAATCTACTGATTCTTCATCAAATCCAAAAAATGTCTCCACAACATGCCTCTGAAAGAGAAGGGAATAAAACACAGATAAAAGTTTATTCATTACCAAGGCGCTGCCGAACTTCACTCATTTTGTCAGACACTCCTTCAACTCTTCATTGCGCTCCCAACTCCATTTTAATGCATTGCAGAGTAAGTCACATCAGGCGATGTGTTTCAATGTATAGGAGGAAGTGCAGATGCTGGTTTAAACCGAAGATAGACACTGTGATTCAATATTTAGTTCAGGTACAGCATTTGTACAACTGCTCGGGTGTAACCATTTGTCATTTGATCAGGAAAAAAAAACGTTGTCATAATGGAACATGGCAGAGGGGAAACACTAAACGTGTTTCACACCCCACAAAAATGAAAGTGACCTCTTTGAACAGTCTATTTCAGTAAGTCCATTAAAAAAAGGTGATGATTGTTGTGGTATAATGGTTACATGACCTTTCAAATTATGCAGAGGCCAAGAACTTCAAACCTAACTCTAAAATTCACTAGCATGAACCATGAAAGTGCCAATTGCTTTACGAGAGATTTCTCATTGAAAGGATAATTCAAAGTCTTTAAGTTACCCCGAAATGGACTGAAGATGCAGAATAGATGCGAATTACACTGCATGCAGAATTTCCCATCACATTTTCTAGTATTGTTGCTCCAAATGCCTCAGAAATTCCAAATATATCAGGACAATGGCAGAGAAAGTATAGTAACTCATGAAAAGCATCTTTGGTTTATAGGCTTTCTACTGACTGGTTCAGAGCAGGACAGGCGGAGATCTGAAAGGATTAACCAATTTTTTGGACAGTGAGAAGGGCATGAACAGAGTGATGAAGCCATTCTTGTGAAGATTATCAGAAATAATTTTAGCAAGTCATTCCCAGCTGCGAACTGTACTTTATAACCTGGGCAGCTGAGGTTGATTAAGGCAACAATGAAGTTGTCCTTCGCATTAATCAAATGTTATGCTTAACTTCTTGTACACAGATTGGTGCCAGAGTGTGATGGAACTTTTACCACATCATTCAGGTACCTACAAAAACATCATAAGAAGGCTGAGATGCTATAAAGCTGAAAATAATGTTATGCCCTTCAATCAAATTTACTACATATTAGTTTTCTTTGATTCAATCGTGAAAACGTAGCTAACAGAACAATGGTGTGAACATTGAATTCTCCAATTTTAGCTAATTAACCAACCACACCACTCCCACCTATTTCTTCCCCCTCTCTTCCCTGCGCCTCACCTGAATGCGCACCCATTTCTCTCACTATCCCACCCCCATTTCCTCTTCCCCTGCCACCTTCCATCTATATTACTTCCTCTGGCTTCTTATTTCACGATTCTTCTCTCTTTATCTGACAACTTTTTGTCTTCTCAACTCCAGCCTTTGTCTACCCATCTGCCAAACAAAACCCCCTCGCCTGGATCCCCCTATCACGTGTCTGGCTTTGTCCAACCCCCACCCCTCTTCCAGCTTTCTCCCCCCACTACAATTACTCTGAAGAAAGGACCCAACAAAAATGTCACCTATCTAAGTCCTCCAGAGATGCCGCCAGACTCGTGAGTTACGCAGGCACTTTAACATATAACATATAACATATAACAACTACAGCATGGAAACAGGCCTGTCCGGCCCTACCAGTCCACGCCGACCATTCTCCCTGACCTAGTCTCATCTACCTGCACTCAGACCATAACCCTCCAATCCCCTCCTATCCATATACCTATCCAATTTACTCTTAAATAATAAAATCGAGCCAGCCTCCACCACTTCCACCGGAAGCCCATTCCATACAGCCACAACCCTCTGAGTAAAGAAGTTCCCCCTCATGTTACCCCTAAACCTTTGTCCCTCAATTCTGAAGCTATGTCCCCTTGTTGGAATCTTCCCCACTCTCAAAGGGAAAAGCCTACCCACGTCAACTCTGTCCGTCCCTCTCATAATTTTAAAAACCTCTATCAAGTCCCCCCTCAACCTTATACGCTCCAAAGAATAAAGACCCAACCTGTTCAACCTCTCTCTGTAGCCTAAGTGCTGAAACCCAGGCAACATTCTAGTAAATCTCCTCTGTACCCTCTCCATTTTGTCAACATCCTTCCTATAATTTGGCGACCAGAACTGCACACCATACTCCAGATTCGGCCTCACCAATGCCCTGTACAATTTCAACATTGCATCCCAACTTCTATACTCGATGCTCTGATTTATAAAGGCAAGCATACCAAACGCCTTCTTCACCACCCTATCCACATGAGATTCCACCTTCAGGGAACAATGCACAGTTATTCCCAGATCCCTCTGTTCCACTGCATTCCTCAATTCCCTACCATTTACCCTGTACGTCCTATTTTGATTTGTCCTACCAAAATGCAGCACCTCACACTTATCAGCATTAAACTCCATCTGCCATCTTTCAGCCCACCCTTCCAAAAGGCCCAAGTCTCTCTGTAGACTTTGAAAATCTACCTCACTATCAACTACTCCACCTATCTTGGGCCTATTTTGTAGTAAAATGTTCTCTTGTTATACGCAAAGCATTTAAATCTGTCACATCTCAAAGAGAGGATTATATTTGAGTTACCATTCAATATGATCATGGCTGATCATCCAGAATCAGTACCCCACTTTCTCCTTTCCTGCTTTCTTCCCATCCCTTGATTCTGTTAGCGCCAAGAGCTATATCCAACTCTCTCTTGCATTGGCCTCCACTGCCTTCTGTGGCAGAGAACCCCTCCATTTATATGCTATCGTGACGCATACATTTCCACTTGAATTCTCCATTCCCTCTGCCGCTCTGATTCATCTTCACCCTTCTGCTCTGTCCCAAAACAAGCCCAACAGTTTGAAGGAGGACAATGTTTTGTGGCCCACAATGTTTGTGCCAATCATAATGTCGAGATAAACTAATCTCATCTGCCGGCACATGATACATATCCCATCCTTACATATCCATGTGCCTATCTAAAAGCCTCTTAAACGCACTATCGTATCTGCCTCCACCACCACCCTTGGTAGTGCTTTTCCTGGCATCCACTGCCCTCTGGGTAGCTCTGTACATCTCCTTTATACTTTGCCCCTCTCACCTGAAAGCCAAGTCCTCTAGTCTTTGAAGTTCTAACTTTCATATTAATCTATGCCTCTCATAAATATACATACGTCCATCAGATCTCCCCTCAACCTTTGGTATTCCACAGATAACAATCCAAGTTTGTCCAACGAATCATATGGTTAAGTTTACTGGTAATTATGCCCTTCATTATATATCCCAGACAAAATATTGAACTTTAAATTGTACAACAATTTTAGATGAAAACGGGAGTGTCCAAAAATCTCTACAGTAATACCTTTAGACATTCCTTATCATTTGATCCTGGGATAGAAGCAACACTGCTAAATGCCGATTGTCCTAAAATTGTAATGGTACATCTCCTTCTTGACCCACTGCAGACCCTGTAGTGATGGAGCCCTCACAACTTATTAGGTAGAATGTTGACCGAGCAGTAAAGGAAGGCCCAGCCTGTCATGGAGCTCTCATACCCTCACTGCTCCTGTGCTTCTCCAAGTCTGGAGTTTTAAGGCTGGCACTTACTGTAGCAATAAACTTGGCAAAGTGTTGCAGTGCGTCTGTCCTTTGGATAACACACCTTGACACAGTTACTGGAGCAATGAAAACTAGATGTTCCATTTTGAACAGTAATTGGCCAGGAATTCCCAGATGTCAGTGAAGATTTTTTTCCACGGAGAACATTCATGAATCTTTACCCTATTTGCAGGTCATGTACTCTGCCTATGATATTGACATAATTTCCAGTACGGAAGGAAACATTGAATAAAATATTATCCCTTCGCCTTACTTTGACTGGGAGCAGTGCTGATCAAGATGACTGCTTTGTTGAGTTTGAGGGACAGGATCTGATGACAGGGTTAAACACAGGTCTGGATTGAATAGGACAGAGAATCACATAGATTCACTCTCTATGTCTTTTGACTTACATCCTCTCCTGTGTGGAACAAGGGATAAGTTGTTTGGTTTGTCCTCAAAGGTTTTTTTAATCCCTTTCCTTGCAGCCCATTGTCATCTCCAATCATCAACTCCACATGATACACAATCCAAAGAGAGGAGAATTCCAGCTGCCACCCACTGTCATTTTAAAATGGAGAACAATGGTAGGTAAGGGTTTCCAAAATCATCTAACCAGAGTCAGGAAGCAAGGAAGGAATGCAATAATGTCATGATTCAAAGACATCATTGACATTATGATGTCTTTGAATCATGACATTACTCAATGTCACAGAGCACTCTACAGCTAATTGTGGCCACATGCAAACTGGAGGAACAGCATCTCATATTCCTCTTGGGTAGCTTACCTCTCAACGATATGAACATTGATTTCTCTGATTTTAGGTAACCTCTAACAACACCTCCCCTCTTCCCCTTTCTTACACCCCCCCCCCCCCCCTCTCCTTTTTCCCAGCTACACTCACATCTATGGCTCCCCTTCCCCTCCATCCATTTTCCTTTCTCTGGCTTCACAATTTGCAGCTCTTCAACTTTTTTTGTCTTACACCTTCTGTTTTCATTTCTGGCCTTTATTCCACCTGCCCATCAAATGCCCCCTTGCCTGCATTCACTTAATGCACACTTTGTGCTGTCTCTCCTCTCTCCCAGCTTTTCCCCCCTCCCCCCATCTACAATCAGTCCTCAGAAGGGTACCGACCCAAATTGTCACCTATCCATGTTCTCCATAGATGCTGCCCGACCTGCTGAGTTACTCCAGCACTTTGATTCCTCTCCAACTAAATAGGCTGGGTGGGCTTTAAGGGGGGGAATATGGGAAAGGGGACAACAATAGGAAGACCAGAGGTGGGTTGGTAGGAAAGTAAAAAGGAAACATAGGACAAGATATTTTTTCTGCCAAACACAAGGTAAATAAAATCATTCGTTATAAAGCTCCCTGGGAGTGAAATTCTAGAAACCCAAGGATTGTAAGTTGAAAATTTCAGTTAAAATCATGTTTGAGTCACTGTCACATCTTTTTTACTTTAAAATGGAGAAGCGAACATCATAATCTCTGAAAACCTCATTTCACTTCTGTAAAATAACAATTCTTGGGACCTTCGAATGGCGAATTTGCTTCCAATGTCATCTCTGTTGACTGTGATATAATCTTATCAGGAAGACATGAAAAGTGGTTTCTTTCCTTCATCCAACATGTGTGATGAAAAGTAATGGAAGACATGAATCACAACTGGAACAAGAAATATTGCGATCATGATTCCATTTCATGCAAAAACTGTTGAAGGCACTGACTAAACTGAAGTCAATTTTGGAGTGTGCAAAGCACTAGATTTCCTTTGCTTTACATATTATCTGCATGCAGTCACATTTATTTTATTCTGTGAGCAAGAAGTTAAAGTGGTAACTGCAGATAGTTGGATTCCATTTTATTTCCCATGCACCATGGAAAATGATGTGTACCTTGAAGCAAAAGAATGAAACAGTGTTTATATAATATTTATGATAAGATGCATAAATCTGGCTTTGCAATTTTACCTCCGGGGACCGTGCTACAGGCAATAATTACTCTATGAACTTTCAAACCAAAAGCAATTTATTATTTTAGCGAATGTCAAGAAAGAAAAAGAAACAAACACCAAAGAATCACTCAGAACTAAAGTACACTGACACACAGTAAAACTGCTACATCACATTTTCCCATCAAAGAATTGAAAAGTATGAAATCAAATATAGTTTCCATGGTAGTGGTAATATCAGAAAATAAAAGTTCTACATTAAACTAGGCAACAAACAAACACTGACAGGATTATGTTAATTGCTCAATTATGTTAAGTGCTCTCAGGGGTTCCAATAACCATACAAACTACATTAGCTTCGCTCTTGGGATTTTGCCACCCTGCTCAAAGGGTTTTGGAGCCACATCAACAATAATTAATGTGAATTCTGGCTGTGGTTTTCTCCCATAAATCTCCTGAAACTTACTTATATGGCAAATGGTATATTGTAGCTGACTAAAGAGGAAGCAACACCATTATGATTTAGAGCCATATCAAAACAATTATTTTCAAAATTAGAAAAAACAAAAAGGAAATCTATCCCTTTGCAAAAATATTATAATTTCCCACCAAATGCATGTTTTTGAAAAGTTCAAACTGACAAATTTAAACAACACAAAGCTCCTCAATAGGGTAAAGTAAAAAAAGCAGATTCAACAATGGACCTGAAACAATGTAGGAGAAAAAGACAATTAAAAAATATAATTGAGCTATTTCTTTGATTAGACTTTGATTGGACTTGGATATAATTAACAGGTTTTTTATTTCAATGAGATTAAAGCTGGAGAGGCATACAGAGGGGCTGCTGATTTGTTTAATCACATGTTTTCCAGAGGACAACAAATTCAAAGCAACCTGTCAGGAGTCCAATCTTATCAGAAATAGTCAGCCAACCAACACTGTGATAGTGATTCTAACAATCCATTTTCTTATACTAACAATCCATTATGACTGCAATCAGTAATTGTCACACTATCACCCAAATTAGTTGAATGGTCTAAAATCCAAAGACCGAATCTAATGAGGAAGCCACATGATAGACTGCTTATATAAAATTGAAGAAAATCTTAACTCACTCCTTAGATATCAAAGCTCCTCTATTTCTGCATAACAAAACAAAATTCCATGCTGTTTAATTTCTACCTCCAAAGTGTAATAGACATCAGTTCAATAATCATTTTTGTGGAACAAAGATAGAATTGACAGACAGATTCAAGATGAGAAACATTGAAGTGTGAACAGCCATATGTTAAAGTCACACATCAGTGAAGAGACAGCTAAGGATGAGACAAGAGCAGGAAGGGAAAACTGATGAAGCAAAACAAAGAAAACAATCATGTAGTTCTGATTTAGCACAGTGATGAGTTTAGGGAATTAAAACACCGAGGATAACTGAAATCTCAAGTTCTATTCTTCACAATTCACTGGTGCCATAAGTTTTTTCTTCAGAGGAGATCTAAGGATTTTTTACAAAGTGAATACTTGAGAGAAAATAGAAAGGGAGGCGAGAAGGTTCATTAAGTTCATTAACTAGGACTTCACATACCTTTATTCATATGTAACACAGCACATTGTAACAAAGCATCCTATTTACTTCCTACATTTATCATGCAATTTAAAAAACCTTTATAGATTACACAGGATCAGTTATAAGTGAACTGGTTTACTGTCAGTATGTTGATGATAATATTATTGGCAAGCGAGCCATTGCTGAAACAAGAATTATATGATGATATAACAAATAAGACTTAATCATTTTGACTGCTTAAATATCTTTTTGATTAATGATTTTGTATATCCTTTCAACAAGATATTTTTACAAACAGATGTAATATTTTGATATCATTAATCTAATTTTAGCCTTTTGTAAATTAGAATAATACAGATTTCTCTGCACTTATCTGTTGGTGAAACATTAATTTCTCACCTCTTTCCTTTCCCTTTTTTTCACTGCCTTTTATACTCATGTTTGGTATGATTGTACTCCTTATGGTATGATCTGCCTGGATAATATGCAAAACGAAAATATGTTCACTGTATCTTGGTACATGTGGCATTAATAAACCAATATCTAATACCAATATCGAGGTTTGGGTACATACTGAGGTTTGGGTTTTTAGAATCAAGTTCAGAGATGTTTCTACTAAAAATGGAGATGCCAATGTCAGTATTAAGTGTTTTCAAGTCTAAGAGCATGGGGTAAACTATAAACCTATTCCTGGGCAGCATCGTATCATACTATCCTGGGTGCAGCAGTGGCACAGCAGTAGAGTTGCTGCTTTACAACACCAGAAACCCAGGTTCGATCCTGACTACGGGTGCTGTCTGTGCGGAATTTGTATGTTCTCCCTGTGACCACGTGAGTTTTCTCTGGATGCTCCGGTTTCCTCCCACACTCCAAAGACATACAGGTTTGTAGGTTAATTGACTTCTGTAAAATTGTAAATTGTCCCTAGTGTGTAGGATAGTGCTAATGTACGGGATTAGTGGTTGGCACAGACTCGCTGGGCCGAAGGATCTGTTTCTGTGTTGTATCTCTAAAGTCTACTTCAATAACAGACCTCCAAGTTCTCACACCAGCAATGAGAGTTATATTGCCATTTTAGATTTTAGAGATTCCACTAATAAGATTAGGCACATAAGGAGGTTAAGCATACCCAATTTATGATGCTCCTAAACTTCTGCACCAGAAATGAATTATCTGAAAAGTCAATAGCAAGAATATGGTGGGCCATAATACCTGTTGGTAACTAAACTTGCTCCACATTGGACTTCGACAGCAAGCTAGCAAAAGGAATCACATCTGCTGGACCAAAACCAAATGTCTACATGTCAGAAGCAAAAGGCTACCTTGATGTACAGACTTATTCCTGTAAGTTGTTCCAAACTCCGAGTTCAGGCTGACAGTATCAACACTCATAGAATAACTTGGAGAATAAATTTAGGTCTTGGATTAATTTCTAATGCTCTCAGTCAAGGTACCAGTGCACAGACTGCTTTAATAATTAAACGTTATGCAGTTTGGCAAAATAAATAAATCCAGTTCTTTGTACCCCAAATTCAAAGACTGATTATGCATTTCGTACACAGTTCACATCGGTAGCCAGCGGAGAGCTGTTAAATAATACAGCTCCCAGCCGTCCTGATGGAATTTGCCAACTGACAGAACTCTTAGATGTATGTTAACGTGTGTATTACTTGCAAGTCTACCTGGCCTCAGAGGGCAGGTCCCCACACAAGCACAATCACCAACGAGAATAATCATTTTTCCAGTTACTGTTTAAACCCATCCATAAAAAGGGTCACATGGAAGATGTGATTGAGTGCACTGAAATTACCCAGTCCACAAGCAATGCCGTTCATTATATTCTTTTTTCCCCCTCAACCGTACATCAATCATTCAATGCTGTTATTTTATTAGTCAATTTCAGACAAGATTAGCACTTCTAAGCACATCAGCAAAGTTCAATGAGATGCAATTTCTTTTAAAGAATCATTTACATTCTCTGATGGTCTTAAATTCAAATGCCGTAGATGTCACATGGGATTTTCATTCATTTCAAACAAGATGAAAAAGCTAATTTCCATTTGTCAGTTTCGAGGTCTTGCCTCTTCTGTGATTACATTGTTTTTTTGTGTTTTCAATTCCTTTTTACTTCATGTTTCAGCAAAGGAAACACAATCTGTTGGTACTGCATGTAACGCAAGAAAAAACATAACAAATAGAAGACGGTATTTCAAATACATACTAATTCAGAACAGTATTTTTATCTGACTATCCTCCAAAAGAAACATTTCTTTTTAAAATGAAGAACACCCCTGAAGAGAGAGGAGCCCAGCATTTTGCATCTATCTGTCTACAATACACCCAAAGATATTGTTTCACACTCTGACCAACAACTGCATCTCATTTTACTCAATGAAACAAACACATCCTCATTTGCTGGAAGGACAATCTTACCTTCGTGCTTGTAAGTCAGTTCTTGGCAGCCAGAGAAATACAGACAAACCAAAGCACACAAACAGATGAAACAGGAAAAATACAGAACTACGAGTAAATATTCCATTTTAACACGTGAAATACTTTGCAATATCCCTATTATTGAGATGCTGTTTACCCTGCATTAATACAATGAATATGGATAAAGCAGTTTATATCTTATGTATAACCAAGTGGTGGAAAAAAACTACGGATTTTCTCTGGCTGCAAGTCTCAGTGCAAAAGTCTTCAGCTCTGTCTTTTTCGTCCTTGCTTTGGTGCTGCTCGTTTCGGACTGAAAACCCAGGAATTGAAAACATGCAATTGCAATGCCAATACTACTCAAGGCTACTGCGAAACATCCCCTTGGGTCGCCTGGCTCCTCCTCTTGTTCCATAGCATCATCGGCGCTGCTGATTTTGTGGAATGAGTCTCTCATCGCAAGCCAATTTCCCACACCCCACTTCAGTCAATTGATGCGGCCAGCTCTATTATGTGTAGGGTAATATGAAGATTATACTATAGCTATTAGTCAAAACAGAAAGGAGACATCAAATTTAGTAACGATTTTTAGTCGCTTTTAGCAACTTAAGAGAAAGATCCAAGAGGCACAAAAATCTACAAAAATGTATTAAAAAGGTACGGTGATTAGGAACTGTAAAATTCAGTTGTCATTGTATAAAATAAGACCATAAGACAGAGGAGCAGATTTAAGCCATTCGGCCCATCGAGTCCGCTCCACAATTCGATCATGGCTGATCTATTTTTCCCTCTCAACCCCATTCTCCTGCCTTCTCCGACAGTTCAGTCTTGCACAGACAATTAAAACCAAGAAAGGCAGGGGGCCACAAAGGAATGTCAAATAAAAAAGTTTATAGTTAATGACTGCAAAATGGCAGAAATGTTAAGAAATCACTTTGCCTTAATGTTCATCAGGGAGATCAACAAAATGAACACAGCATTAGAAGAATAGATTAACAAAGATAAGACTGGGTCTTCTGCCCAAATTCACTGTTTGCTGAGTGACAGGCTACCTGAAATGGATTCCCAACTGCAAGATCCCAGCTGCATGTTGAAGCTCACTGCATTGCAAGACTAAATTGCGGTAATAGCTGGTTAAGGCAACATTCTCCAGAGTACAGCGGCTGTCATTGCTGTTAAAGACACTGAATGCTGGTGAAGACCTGGAGCCGATGGGGTGTTACCAGGTCCGGGGCCAATGAGAAGAAACATGTATTCACTCTTAGCTGGTCATGAAAGATATTAATGAGATGCAGGCACATCGTTTGGTTGCCCTGTTTCACTGAATCAAAAATCTTCAAGCAAGATCATTCAAGCAAGAAGATACCTTCAAGATGGCAGCGACCGCGGATGAAGGAGAGGAACGGTGCTGGTGAGCGGGTTGGGGGCTTAATTCCCGAGACCTCAGAGGCATTCTGGGTGCTCAGAGGTCAGCTACAGGAGGTGCCCTGGGGCACAGAGTCAAAGGCCGTGTCAGGTGAGGGATGGCGTGTTCGTGGGTCGATGTGCCCAGATAAAAGTGTTGGTGGAGTGAGCCAGTGGAGGCCCTGCAGCAGCCTTGGGCTTGATTGGATCAGGCACTGTGGCCAAGTGCACAGGTTGGACATGGCCTGTAGCGGCACAGCAGCGGTGAAGGACATTGGTAACATCGTCTGCCCAGGCCAAACCCTGCAACTACAACCCACTGCCGCCGCTAAGACAAAGGACCAAGTTAAGACTCTATATTTTTAACAAGTCTGAACTTGAAAGATACAAGATGGCACCAGAAATGTTGCTACTATGTACTGCTTCAGTGTAATCTACTCTTCTTATTCTTGTACTTGATTATGATTGTGCCTATGTCTAGCAAGATTTTTACTGAAGTGTAGACAAGAAATGAATTTCACTGTGCCTAGGTACATGTGACAAGGATTGGAGGATAGCAAATGTTATCCCACTTTTCAAGAAAGGAGCGAGAGAGAAAACGAGGAATTACAGACCAGTTAGCCTGACATCGGTGGTGGGGAAGATGCTGGAGTCAATTATTAAAGAGGTAATAATGGTGCATTTGGATAGCAGTAAAAGGATAAGTCCAAGTCAGCATGGATTTATGAAAGGGAAATCATGCTTGACTCATCTTCTGGAATTATTTGAGGATGTGACAAGTAAAATGGATGAAGGGGAGCCAGTGGATGTAGTGTGTCTAGACTTTCAGAAAGCCTTTGATAAGGTCCCACAAGAAGATTGGTGAGCAAAATTAGAGCACATGGTATTGGGGGTAGGGTGTTGGCAAGGATAGAGAATTGGTTGGCAG
Organism: Rhinoraja longicauda; assembly: GCF_053455715.1. Classification (NCBI taxonomy): domain Eukaryota; kingdom Metazoa; phylum Chordata; class Chondrichthyes; order Rajiformes; family Arhynchobatidae; genus Rhinoraja; species Rhinoraja longicauda. The sequence goes on from NC_135953.1 coordinate 108,654,315, forward strand.
ACAGGAAGCAAAGAGTAGGAGCAAACGGGTCCTTTTCAGAATGGCAGGCAGTGGCGAGTGGAGTGCCGCTAGGCTCGGTGTTGGGGCCACAACTGTTTACCATATATAATAATGATTTGGACGAAGGAATTAGAAGCAACGCGAGCAGTTTTGCAGATGACACAAAGCTGGGTGGCAGTGTGAACTGTGTAGAGGATGTTAGGAGGTTGCAAGGTGACCTGGACAGCTTGAGTGAGTGGGCAGATGCGTGGCAGATGCAGTATAATATAGATAAATATGAGGTTGTCCATTTTGGTGGCAAAAACAAGGAGGCAGATTATTATCTCAATGGTGTCAGGTTAGGTAAGGGGGAAGTGCAGCGAGACCTGGGTGTCCTTGTACACCAGTCACTGAAAGGTGGCGTGCAGGTACAGCAGGCAGTGAAGAAAGCTAATGGCATGTTGGCCTTCATAATGAGAGGATTTCAGTATAGGAGTAAAGAGGTTTTTCTGCAGTTGTATAGGGCCCTGGTAAGTCCACATCTGGAATATTGTGTACAGTTTTGGTCTCCTAATTTGAGGAAGGACATCCTTGTAATTGAGGCAGTGCAGCGTACGTTCACGAGATTGATCCCTGGGATGGCGGGACTGTCATATGAGGAAAGATTAAAAAGACTAGGCTTGTATTCACTGGAGTTTAGAAGGATGAGAGGGGATCTTATAGAGACATATAAAATTATAAAGGGACTGGACAAGCTAGATGCAGGAAAAATGTTCCCAATGTTGGGGGAGACCAGAACCAGGGGCCCCAGTCTTAGAATAAAGGGGAGGCCATTTAAAACTGAGGTGAGAAGGAACTGAGGTGAGAAGGGGAGGCCATTTAAAATTGAGGTGAGAAGAAACTAATGTACACTCAGGCAACTGCAGATGGTGGTATACAGGTTTGACACAGATTTTCGAGCAACAGATGGTCTGCACACCCCTATAATCTGGACAAAAGTCTGAGGTGCTCAGTTGAAATTCCCCGAGTGGCCGCAGGTGGCATTGCGAGTGGCAAGCGCTCTTTTCGGTCGTGTCTCTGTAAACCCTTGTTTTAAACTCCTTATAACAGATGTTGGATATAACGAACGGACCTGCCGACCCGTCCCCGGCTCACACTGTCTCCCCGCCTGGTTCAGACGCCACTCCCAACTTACAAGGTGCACCAGCGAGCACTTGGATGTGGAAGGAGAGGGTGGGGGGGGGAGGGAGGAGGAGTGGGGGAGGAGGCGAGGAAGGGAACTGAGGAAATACAGCATGTCTTCAATGACTCTTAGAAACTTGTATAGATGCACCATATAAAACATACTGTCGGGTTGGTTTAGGATCAGCTTTGCCCAAAACCAAAATAAATTGCAAAGATTTGTGGAAGCACCAAACACGTCATGCAGACCAGACTCCTCACCATTGACTCCATCTAACGCCTCGTAAAAGAAGCCAACATAATCAAAGACTTGTGCCACCCCAGTCATCCTGACTTCTCCTTGCTCCCGTCCGGTAAAAAGGTACAAATGCTTGAAAATGTGCCCCACCAGATTCAGGAACAGCTTCTCCCCTCTGTTATCAGGAGTTTAGAAGGATGAGAGGGGTGTGCAGACCATCTGTTGGTCCACTTCCTCCATCATGGGCCTGAAGCACCTCTATCCCATTGTGGACATTGAGGAAGAAAAGGACCTTGGATTTTGTTACCTCTTCAACAAATTCAATCCATTTGGACAGATTCTCCCGCTAATAAAACATTGTTTATTATCTTTAATTACTTCCTGCCTTTCCACGAAGAGATTAATTCTGCCCTTCAGAATTATTTTTCTAATAACTTCCAACTGATTGGACTCAATAGTCTGGCAAATGCCCAACCTATTTTGCAGCCCTTCTTAAATATAGGTATGACATTGTAGCCGAAGACTTGATGGCAAGTATCCCAACAAGCTTTGGGAGGATACTACGAGCGAGACAGAGAGAAATACTGGGTCCATGAAAACAAAAAAGCATGGTGAACACAGTCACGAGATTGACATTTGGCGAGAACATCGCTGAAGATAACTTCATAGGTGTGTATGGTTTCCTTGAGAAGATAAGATGCTTGGGAACTGTCATTGTGCAAAGGGATATGCAATTAAAAAGGAAAATATGAATAGGCACCATAATTAACCACCCTCTAGCCTGATAAGAGACAAAGAAATGTTTTATTTATTCTGCCCTTGGATGAGTGACAACTTGAAATGATGGACTTCAGAGTCGTGAGAGCCTTTGCTTAGGAACAAAGGCTTCCTTCAGAAAAATTGAAAGAAAAAAATGAGTAAAAGAAGGACAGTCCAAGACATCGGTAATGACAACCCAGGAACAGTCATCACAAGCCCCCCGAGTTCGAAGCTCGACGTCGGCTAGTCCCTCCCAGCAAAGTGATTCTGGTCAATTCATTCATGTGGGCATTATGAGTCATGAGTCTTCAGATCTAGTTTTTTAGTTTAGTTTAGAGATACAGCGCGGAAACAGGCCCTTTGGCCCACCATGTCCGCACCGACCTGTGATAGCACATTAACGCTATCTTACACACACTCAGGACAATTTACATTTATACCAAGCCAATTAACCTACAAACCTGTACGTCTTTGGAATGTGAGAGGAAACCGAAGATCTTGGAGAAAATCCATGCGGTCACAGCGAGAACGTACAAACTCTGTAGAGACGGCACCCATAGTCAGGAGCCAATCCGGGTCTCTAGCGCTGTAAGCGCTGTAAGGCCGCAACTCTAATGCTGCACCACCGTGCCTCCTGTATTTAGTGTAAGAAGTGATGAGCAGGAACAGTAAATCAAATGAGAAGTGATTTTGTCAGTCGCTTGCATGTTTAAGTAACTCAAACGCTAATAAAGATTAGACTGCACAACACCTTAGATTAAACTGCACCGCACCACATCTTTTGTTTGACATGTCAGTTGATACCCTATTCAGATAATAGGGTCAACAACATTTATATGGGTGCTACTTTTTCTGTCCTCCAGTCATCTGGCACTTGCCCAAAAGAAAATCTCTCTCAGAGCCCTAGTAATCTCTTCCCTTACCTCCCAGAGCAGCCTGTTAGGAATGCACCTGTTCCAAATGGATGCAGGTCCTGCAATACAAATCCTTCCCTAATGCATTGATCACTGGCAACATCATTCAAGAATGGTCACCGGCATAAGGGACATAATTGGCAACAGCACTTGCACCTCGCTGACCTTCTGCATCTCAAGGCTGTATGCTCACTCCCCTGCTCCACTCTCTCTACATTCATGACTATGTGACCAGACACAGCTCCAATGCCATCTTTAAATTCGCTGGTGTAATGGCACAGTAGTTATTGTTTTACACTTCACTTGACCAGAATGTCTTTGACAATGTTGGTTACAAAATTAAAATGTTCCATTTCTTTCCTCACCTTGTGAAGAATTTGCAGAGAAATTATGCATAACTTAGTTTGGAAACTCTGCTATGAAAATGCTATATTATGCTGGCTTTATGCATTATGAATGCACCACTCTAAGCCATCCTAGATGTGGTCATGCTATTACATTCATATGGGCGGCATCACTTAGAAAAGACAATGGACTGGTGGGCAGAGTTCTGATGTGTGAGGAGGAACTGCAGTTGCTGGTTTAAACCAAAGATAAACACAAAAAGCTGGAGTAACTCAGCGGGACAGGCAGCATCTCTGGAGAGAAGGTATGGGGACATGTCGGGTTGAGACCGTTCTTCGACAGTCCATTGTCAGCCAATCGGGCACAATCGATTAAAGAATTTACAGTTAAGTTATACATATGCTAATTAAAATCCTGCCAGCTTTATACTGGTTTAAATAAACATGGTGCTTGAAGCCAAGCTCCTAGGTCAGCATAATGTTTTAATAGCAAGAGTCCACTAATCACATCTATTTGGCACTCTTTAAGTAGGCAATTCAAATTAATTAGTTTTATAGATGCAAAGTGTATGTGCTCACTTAAAAAAAGGTTTTAACTGTTATAATGATGCTTTAATGAATGTATACCAATGACTTGTGGATAGTACAGTTTAGCTCTTTCTTGAAGTAGTTATTTTAGTTCAGGTATGAGAGCAGACTCTTATTAAGCATGTCTAATTTTTGTGATAAACCCGTTTTTAGCTCTATCAATAAAACTGTGGGATGATGCTTAAAAGAACATAACATTAGAAATGCAAGCAGAGGTATGCCATATGGTGTATTGAGCCTGTTTTGTCATTCAGCACGATCATGGCTAATTTTCCCTGCAGCTCCAGTTTTGCAGCAGCCTGGGGCTTGCCTGGATCAGGCACCACTCATACAAACTAGAGCACGGACTGGACTATGAAAATTGCACCTAAACATGGCGCCTCGCACATGCAGGCTCAGTGGACTATTCCTGTACACTTTGCTAAATCAGGGGATCATGCTTAGGTGTTGCAATACTCTACTGGACTGTTTTTAAGAAAGGAATTTCCCTGTGCATTTGTCCATGACAATAATGCACCGTTAAACCATTGATTCTTGCGAAGTCCCCACATTCCTTGATTCTCTTAACATCAGAAATCTGTTGATGTCTGTTGCGAATGAACATAACAGCAGAGCTTCCACTGTTTTCAGGGTTAGTATTTTAAAGATCTATGACCTTGTGACTCAGGGGGCCGCCGAGAACAAAGAGGAGACCTGGCAGGGGGTCACGGAGAACGAAGGGGGGGTCCCAGAGGTGGGGCCGCCGAGAACATAGGACAAAACCAGCGGGCAGCTGCCTGGTATGACAGCAGGCCTGGTTCATGGCTGAAAGCAGAAGATGAAACTGTTCAATGAACGTTGTGTAATATTGTCAGTGCCAGAAATGTGGTGACTCTTGTGTCCTGCCTAGACGAGGTCTGCTGTATGATTTTACTGGGTTGCATGCAAAACAAAGCATAAAGTATAATTGAATCATTGAATGACATTTCTCTTCCTTTCAGTATTAAACAACTTACCCATTATTTTCAAACTGTGACCCTGGTCCATAGACTGCTCAGCCAGGGGAAACATATGAGCTTATCAACTGCTTAAGAATATTGTAACTTTTGAAGAGAACACCCCTCATTCTTCAATACTCAAGATAATACGTTCCAAGCTAACTCAACCTCCACTTGTATGGCAAACCCATGTTTCTCTCAAAAGAAGACACAAAGTGCTGGAGTAACTCAGCGGGTCATGCAGCCTCTCAGGAGAACATGGATAGCTGATGTTTCGAGTCGGGGCCCTTCTTGAGGCTGCTTGTTGGGGGACGGGGGACGGGGGAAGAAGAAAGAAACCTGGAAGAGAGGAGAGCCAGGGCAAATCCTGGCAGCTAATAGGTTGATACGGGTGAGGAGGGTTCTTTGATTGGATTGGATAGAAGCCAGAGATGAAAAGACAGAATGTGTAAAACAAAAGGATGAAAGAATTGAGAATTGTGAAGCCAGAAGATGGAATAGAGGTGGAAGGGGAGGGGGAGGACAGAAATAGATGCAAGTCCAAGTGGGGCACATGGGAGGGGGAAGGGGGGGGGGGGGGTTATGGGGAAGAAAGGAGTGGGGTGGGGATTAGTTAGTTGTTTTCTCACACCAGTCTGACAATCCAGTCTATCAAAACATTCTCTCAAACCACTCTAATAATCTTCATCCTCCACGCAGCCAAGAATCCCCTTAAAACAGGGAAACAAACACAATTCAGTTCTAAAATACTACTTACAGTGCATTCAGAAAGTATTCAGACCCCTTCACTTTTTCCACATTCTGGGGTATTGTGTAGATTGATGATTAAAAAAATGAATTTAATCCATTATAAAATAAGGCTGTAGCGTAACAAAATGTGGAAAAAGTGAAGGGGTCTGAATACTTTCTGAATGCACTGTATCTGCACTGGTAGCTTTTTTTTGAGATATACAAATACATTTGAGCAGAAACAGAGACCACATCTGTCTCTTACACAAATTTAGTCTTTGTGTTCCCCATGTATTTGTTGGGACTAATCATGACAATATAATCATTACTTATATGGGAACTTATATTTTCAGGATGAAAAATATATTTCCATTGAAAATTGCATAAAATCCAAGAAAGGAATTACCCCCTTCAAATTTTATAAAATAGTTAGAAACTATAGAGTCCAAAACTATGATCTGCATTTTCTGCTGGGAGCAGGATTTCCCTTACTCTACCTACCCCATGAACCCCTTACTCTACCTACCCCAAGAACATGATCCAGGATCAAATTGATGTGAACATCTGACATGGGCATTTAGCAGCATGTTATTTTGCTTGTTTAGGCATGGATTCAGAAGTGAAATTCCTACAGCATTTTCCATACTGGAGTGCAGTCAGAAGCATCAGTTGAAACAAGTAGAAATGTTACATTTTAATTCTCTCCATCTCACAGGGTGATCTAATACCTTAGGCAAGTCAGTTATTTAAACTTTAATCTCTCCTTTGCATGTTCTCCCTTGGACTTTCTCCCACATTCCAAAGATGTGCTGATTTGTAGGTTAATTGCCCCAAGTGTGTGGAGAGTGGATGCAAAAGTGGCATAACATAGAACTAGTGTGAATGCGTGATCAATCATCAGTGTGGACTTGATGGACCAAAGGACCTGTTTCCCTGCTGCATCTTTTAATCAATTTGAATTTTTAAAATGTAATTCAATCCGAGCACAAATTCCTAGACATCGAAATCAGTGAATTAATAATAATAATAATAATAATAATACATTTATTTTATATAGCGCTTTTCAAGATACTCAAAGACGCTTTACAAAACAAACAAGACATAAAAACAAATAAAGAAACAAAAGATTTATCCAGACGGAGAAGCGGCGAACAAACAGCGCCAGCGTCCTCTCACGTCAGGGTCCGGCAGTAAACAATAAAGAACACAAGACACACAATTACAGTTTAACACAAACAACCATCACAGTGATTGCACCAGGCACACCCTCACTGTGATGGAGGGAAAAGAAAAGTCTTATCTCCTCCTCATTCTTCTCCCGCGGTCAGGCAGTCAAACTGCTGCCTCGAGGCGATCGAGGCTCCCGACTTTTGAAGCCCCCACCGGGCGATGGAAAGTCCCAGGCTGAGCTGAGCAGGCCGATGAAGGTCCTAAGCCCCCACCGGGCAATGGAAAGTCCCAGGCCGAGCCGAGCAGGCCGATGAAGGTCCCAAGCTCCCACCGGGCAATGGAAAGTCCCAGGTCGAGTCGAGCAGGCCGATGAAGGTCCTAAGCCCCCACCGGGCGATGGAAAGTGCCGCGGCCGAGCCACGCAGGGTGATGAATTAGAACCTGTCTCATCTGCTACCAGGACCAGGTTAAAACTGCTTGTAAATTGGAGCCAGTGAGTGGAGACTCAAACACAGTGGTGAGCTCAGAGATAAAGGGGATGCTATGGTGGAACTTTATTACAAAATGTCATTCAACAAATACTGTACTTGATATATTCAGTCACTGCAAAATATTTTCAATCAAAAATGATGGTTCAAAGTCATTGTGTCTGTCCAGGGAAGAGGTAGTTACTATCCCAATCAGGTGATTGAAACCTACTCTCAAGACAATCTCCAGCCCAATAATAACTCACCCCATCCATTGAAGTTACAACTTGTACAACAGAGCCATTATTATAGAGTGCTTTTATATGTCCTGAAACAAAATCCCTTGGTTGCCTGCAGTACTGCCACTCTCCTGCCTGTTTACCAGATGAGCAACATGTCTCAAAGAAGATATTAAACAATTATATTTCAAATTGTTTGGGTATGCCTACAAACTATTGGCACCAAGTACAGTGAACAAAGTCGTTAAAAGTGTTTTCTTAAGACAATCACAGCTATTGAATATGAATTATCCATTGTTTCTTCATGTGCATCAGATTATAATACAGTAACCCTTCCATCATCTTCTTTGGCAACTGCTAATATATCATTGATCTCATTCATAGTGATTGTTCCTAGGGTGTTGTAAAAACCCATCCAGTTTACAAATAGTAGTCTACTGTCTTATTTTTACAATGGAAATAGAAATTTTGAAATGACTGTTGCCAGGACTAGAGGGTCTGAGCTATAGGAAGAGGTTGAGTTGGCTGGGTCTCTATTCCTTGGAGTGCAGAAGGATGAGGGGTAATCTTATAGAGGTGTATAAAATCATGAGAGGAATAAATCGGGTAGATGCACGGAATCTCTTGCCCAGAGTAGGGGAATCAAGGACGAGAGGACAGAGGTTCAAGGTGAAGGAGAAAAGATTTAACAGGAATCTGAGTGGTAACGTTTTCACACAAAGGGTGGTGGGTGTATGGAACAAGCTGCCAGAGGAGGTAGTTGAGGCAGGGGCTATCCCAACGTTTAAGAAACAGTTAGACAGGTACATGGATAGGACACGTTTGGAGAGATATAGACCAAACACAGACAGTTGGAACAAGTGTAGCTGGAACATGTTGGCCGGTGTGGGCAAGTTGGGCCGAAGAGCCTGTTTCCACACTGTATGACTCTATGACTGGTTAGCACGTAACAAAAGCTTTTCACTGTACCTTGGTACATGTGACAATAAACTAAACTGAAACTAAAGCTCGGTGAATTGTTCCTGTCCAGTCGCTTGTTGCTTTCCTTCATCATGTTAATGTGCCAAAAATTGTCATTCTGGGACTTTGCCATTTTACCTTTTGGGGCTTTATGCTTCTTCTTTTGTACTTCTTAGACCGTAGAAATCTTTCCCGTTCCTACAAGAAAGAAGAATATTGAAATTAAAATGTACAACTCTGAAATGAATTATCAATTTAATGAACTAAAAATTCAGTGGCAACCATCAGAATCAATAATGATCAAATCCACCGGGTGGCGCCACCAGCACTGGCTGCCTTGCCAACAGTCTGTCTGTCCTTTCTTCTGTTGTTGTTGTTATTTTTCGTATGTGTTAAAAGTATGTTTTAGTATTCCTTGGTTTTTTTATGTGGGGGGTGGGGGGGAGTTGGGGGAAAAAGAATTTCAGACCCTTACCTCGACGGAGATGCGATTTATTTCCATATCGTATTTCCGTCCCCACAGCAGCCTAACATCGAGGAGTTGGTGGCCTTTCCTGGAGACCAGCTCAGCACTTCATGCCGCAGACGCGGCGCGGACTTTTACATCGCGAAGCTGCGATCCTTTGCCGAGGATCGACTGTGGAGAGCTCCAACCACGGGGCCTGTGGACTTTAACATCGTGAAGCCCCGGTCTCTGGTAAGAAGAGGCCGACTCGGGAGCTCCATGCTGCGGAGAGTTTTCAACCGTTCCGATGGGGGAGTTTCAATCATCCCGACGCGAAGGCTTCGGACCATCGGCTGCAGCGACTGCGGATGGTTCAAAAGCCCAGACCGCGGGTGAACAAAGAGGAAGCGATTGAAATGTATTACCTTCCATCACAGTGGGAAATGTGGAGCTGTGGTGGTTGTTTATGTTAAATTTTATTTTATGTGGCTGCATGTCCTGTTGCTTTTCACTTAGTATGGCTGTATGGTAACTCAAATTTCATTGTACTTTAATTGGTACATGTGACAATAAATTGATCTTGAAATCTTGAATTAAATCAATTACAATACATTCCACTGATAAGTCCTTAATAAGAATATTTATGGATTAGTGAGCCATTTATTTTGCTTTATAAACATTTTATAATATTTTTTTATTTATAATATTTTCCGTAAAAACAATCAAGACATGTCTTTCTCTACACTCATAGTACCATCAATTCAATACGTTCTCTGACAGTGGCCCAACTTCACTCATATTTCTTCCTTAAACAATGCAAACATCATGCATTTGAGAGGCTGCTAAACTGGGCACTTCCCACTCATCCCCTTCCAGATCTTCTTGACAAATGCACAATCCACAAGGAAGTGGACTGTTATCTCATCGGCACCACAGTCACCAAAAGAAAAATAGCATGGGGTGGCACTGAGGCCTTGACTGTGCTTGACAGATTTGACAGGGAGGGCCTGTCTCACTACCAACTGAGCAAGGACTTGGTGCTTGTATGCGAGTTCTGACCAAGTTGCATTCCTGCAAATAACTTGGTCAATCTGCTTGGAAACTGCCCCACAGGAGCCATTCTCTCTCTCAGTTTTTCTCTCTATAACATCTAAAGACAAGGTGAAAAATCACCGTTCTTAAATGCAGTCAGGTAACTACTTTCAGCTGTGCCCTGCACTGCATACAAGCGTCAAGTGAATGTCTCACTCCATTCCTGCCTTGAAACTCAATCCATAATGAGACAAAACACGGCTAATTTAAACATTCTTGAAAAAGGTTACTGAATTAAAAATCATTAATTCTGTACATCTCCCTCTATTGACCCTGCCTAGACTATTGAGTATGTGCCACATCTTCTGTTCATTTCATTATCTATTTCTGTTCGAAGTTGCATTAAGTTATCCAATCACTGCTCCCATGCACAATTTTCTTACCTGCAGACTCCAAGTGAAATTGGCTATCGGCAAAACTGTGCATGTCACAAATACCACTTCTCCATGTGAACAAGATATGTTGGTACAGAATTTGAGATCATTTATCAATGCTGGTTTAAAGTCCCCATCTTACATCCTGATCTTATTCTTCCTCCATTACAGAGCACAGCCAAAGTCGGTTCCAAAATTATTGGACTCCTTGTCAGAGCCCTCTCCACCCTATGCGACCAGCAGATGCTAAGGTCAGCTGGCAGGATTTTACAGGACCCCTCACACGTCCTGTTCCCTGCGTTTGAGTGGCTCTCCTCAGGACGCCGGCTTCGCTGCTCAGGCTGTAGGACACAGAGGAGAAGGGCAACCTTTGTCCCCAAGGCTGTTCAGCTCCTCAACTCCCAACCACCCCTGTCCCACTGCTCACCCTGCTAATCCGCCCCCTCCCCCCCCCCCCCCCCCCCCCCCCCCACAATAGTTTTTGTACTACTCTATGTGCCTTTGTAAATTACCCCATGGGGACAAATAAAGTGTTTTTGAACTTTGAACTTGAACATTATGCAGACATGATTTTAACTGCATTCATTCTACTCACTAACCTTAACACCTGAATACAGATTATTTTGACTAAAGCATGGAATTCATTTTTCTTTTAGGCTGAAATTAAAGTGCATCTAATTCAAAATCAGACTAATGAACTGAAGATATCAATTTCTATTGAGAACGTTTGTGAACTACATATTAAGCTGCTCGAATGAGACATTAACATTACATCATCAGCAAATGAAATTGATTCTGCATAGATGTGAGGAATTACAAAATATCTCACCATTGTTAAATCATCAATGATATGCTGTTGCTCTACAACCTGGAGCCTCAAGAACTCCATTTCTTGCTCATCTTGCCCTTGGCTCAGATCATTCAGTGAAGTATGTCGTCTGAGCTGTCCTTGTGAAGATAATTTCTCTTTCTGACAGACAAACAAAAACATTATTGCACAACAGTATTTTATACAACAATTACTAAATTTTCACTCTGGTAACAAATCATAAATAGCAACATCTACCATGGCAACTTCTGAACTTTCAATGGGTTGAATCATACAATTTGATAACATTGTTAAGCTGGTGTCTGTGGAATACTGCAATTTCATATTTAAATTGCACATCCGCCATTTATCCACAGCCACTAGAACATTAATGCATATTAACAGCACAGACCAAGTGCCTCGTATTATTTTGTCAGTCACACTCCGAGTGGAAATTAAATTGAGACCTCAATTATATATTTTTTTAAATCGAGACATGTATTTGCATCATGTACCATTTTGGCGTGTTCTCTGGTCAGCTTTTTTAGCTTGCCTTCCATCCTATGCACAGAATGCATGACATCTTCATTTTTCTTAGCTAGGCGCTTGTTTTTTTCCACAAGTGGTTTCAACTGGCTCTCTGTCTCTCTCGCACGTTTCAGCTGGAAAAATAATTCAATGTCATCTGGAGAAGATTGCAGCAAAAAACGTTTTCTACAAAGCAATGAACTCAACAAATTTTTCAATGCTCATTTTGTGCATTTAACTTTGTATTTCTTTGCAATGATACAGGAAGCCTTTCAGCCCATCACATCCAAGCTATGCAGTCCCATTACCCTTCTCCTTATTGCCTTGTACCCCTTAAACTTCCTTCGATTCTGTTGCCATTTACCAACACCAAGGTATTATTCACAAGTGCCAATTAACTGACCACCAAATCGTTGAGATGGAGAAGGAATCTAGAGCACCTGTTGGAAACTCATGCAGCAATGAACTCAACAAGAACGTAAAGAACATAAGCTCCACATAGACCACACCTGAGGTAAGGATCAAATTGTGGTCTCTGGAGCTGTGGAACAGAATCATGCAAACATCATAGAAATTGTCTATTTAGTAGATTAAAATATTTCAAATTCTTAATTTTTCTTCAACTACAATGTTTTTTTTTGCCCCGTGTAAACAATAGCTGTGTGCAATGGGTCACAGATTGAGTGAATGTGCACGGTATTTTCTGCAGGGTTGGGGAATCAGGAACATGACAAAGATTTACGGTTAGAGGTGAAAGATTTAATAGGAACCCGAGGGGCAACCTTTTCCACACAGAGGGTGGCGGTTAAGTGGGACAAGCTGCCAGAAGAAGTGGTCGAGGAAGGTACAATAACAATATTAAAAAGACATTTGGGCAGGTTCATGGATAGGAAAGGTTTAGGGGGATAGACACAAAATGTTGGAGTAACTCAGCGGGACAGGCAGCATCGCTGGAGAGAAGGAATGGGTGACGTTTCAGGTCGAGGCCTGTCCCACTGAGTTACTCAAGCATTTTTATCTTCGATGTAAACCAGCATCGGCAGTTCCTTCCTACACAAGGTTTAGAGGGATATGGGTCAAATCTGGGCAAATTGTACCAACTTAAACTGGCATCTTGGTCAGCATGGGAGAGGTGGGCTGAAGATTCTGTGCTATATAACTATAAGACTCTAACGTAGCACGGTAACAGATACCTGCAGAATCTATTCATTTACTCAAGTGGATGAAAGGCATGTTATCAGGTTTACCAGCTCATTCCTTTCATCTGCCAGTAGAGTGTTTCTGTCCTCCAGTTTGCGAATCACAGCATTCAGTTCAGCAATCTTTAACTGGAAACGTCGCAAATCCCTCTCATCCAACTGTGGTTCCTAAATCAGCATTTATGGGGAGAGAGAAAACTAAGTCTCTGTTGCCAAAACAAACATATCAGCAACTGGTGGTTGCAAATACATGGGAGCTACAGTATTTAATAATCCTGGTTAACTTGTCAGTTCAAACAAGATAAATCACCATCTACAGTTAATATTAATCATACCCTACTTTTAAGCTACAATCACCAAACTCTGTTATAGCAATCCATGCTGCATGTCTTTTTGCCAAGTTTAATCACTGGTCTGAAGGTCAAAATTATTACATTAAAATGGTTTGTTTTGTAACATTTTTAATTCAAACTTTTTTTTTTGAATGGGAAGGGAAGGTCCAGAGGTCTAGATAGCACAGATCATTCAGCTGGATTTAAATACTGACCAAAGTCACAGGGTAAGAACCTACAGGATACAGAAGGCAGAGAAATTAATCCCAGTTGTATTCATTTTCAAGGTGGACAATGGAACAAGTTGGACATTTTTCACACTACAATGTCTGCATCCCAAAGAAACTGGGAAATACATCCTGTACTGTACAAGATAATGTCAGTCACCCTCACATCCATCTTACACACTCAATAGAACCACCATCAATGCTATTGAGATAATATCTGCCTAATAAATGCTTAAAGATTATTTCCTAAAATTGAACTGCCTTGCACTGGCTGAGCATTAAGTTTGTTATAAGAAGTGTTGCCAGGAGCAGATGATGCCTTCTGTAAAGAACATTTCATAAGGTGCCAGGAGCAACAGGCAGGATGGTATGGGCACACGACAGATAGAGCAGCATATTTTACTTAAGTATTAACATATAGGACAGGACCAATATTGTAATGTCATGAGATAAAGCCCTTCCAATAACAGCAAGAGAAACAACATTTTTAATTTGGTGACCAGGGATTACTAGGCCAACAGCAGCAGTGATAAACATGAAACTATTAGATTCCTGTAAATCAGATTCTCATGTA